>NW_026707018.1:0-225111 GCF_024137745.1 Phymastichus coffea | reverse complement strand
AAAAACCACGAAAGCACTTGTACTTCACCATTGCATCATTATTTTTACAACTCTGTTCCGAAATTCAAAAAATTCAACGTGTCCATTTATTGAATGCGCATGGCTGGTTACTTTCGAAAACAAAAAAATACCTGCAGTTTTGATGATTACTTTCGAGTACGCCTTTCCAAAGATGCCAAAATATTGAATCCAATAACACGAGGCGAAATTCACTCTGAAGAGAGAAAAGCTATGCTGTAATGAGATGCCGACAAGGGGGTTAGCCCATGTACGACTTAGCAATAAAGCAACGCTGCTGTGTGCCGTCGCTATTGCTCTGTTTATTAATTTTCATTTTCTTTACGGCCCAAAGTACAGACCGAGTGTGATATGTTTAATCATAAGGTCCCAGACTAGGTGTGACAGCAACCGCTCATTTTCACGCACTGATGAGATATGATTCCCTGTTCAACCTTTTAAACTGTTTTTAAACCCGAAATTTTATATTGATCACGCCGCGATGAATTCTACTAACACTTATTCAATATTCAA
Source organism: Phymastichus coffea (assembly GCF_024137745.1). Lineage (NCBI taxonomy): Eukaryota > Metazoa > Arthropoda > Insecta > Hymenoptera > Eulophidae > Phymastichus > Phymastichus coffea. Next base: position 224,580 of record NW_026707018.1, on the reverse strand, counting down.
TAATGAACGGGCGGTGAAATTAGCTTGCAGATATCGGATTGCACTTGTGTCCATATCAAGCGGAAATCTAAAAAGGATGAGTGGAACAAAGTTTTCTCTGTCTTTTTTTATTTTTTTTAAGGTTGTCTATTAAAGTATCGTTACATTTTCTTTCACAAAAAGAAAAAGCAAGCCTTTATACAGCGTAATTCCTTTTTTTCTCTTTTTCTTCTTGACTGCCAGTTCTTAAACATCTATCATTCTTTGGAAATCAAATAAGTAAAAGTGGAATTATGCGCTTTTGTAACGATTCATCGATCATTCAAGCACCAGATGCTCGACACTCGCGCGCGTGTGTAAAGATGCTTTCAAACAGTTCGAACAGTTTGTTTAATTATACTACAAAATCAATCGAAATTATTATATGTATGAATACATTTATGAGGATTTTGATTTTTGATACTTTATTTGAAAATGTTGGTAGTATTTGCATTTGATAAAATCACAATATTCCTTTGGGAAGTACGTTTTGACTGAGAAAAAAAATATTATCCTCGACTGTGAAAGATAAATCAAACGTATTCGTTTCGAAATATGAACTATTCAACAACGCTTTCGATCAAACAAATAAAATCAATCATGAGTGATATATACGATGTTTACAAAAATAAATAATAAAAATCAAATAAATTAGAGACAACTCACTCGATATAATGGATTACAATTCATATAATTCTATCTATTGTTAAAAAAATTTTTAAAAAATAGATAGCCAAACTTCCCTTATGATGAAAAAGCACAACTATGCTTGTTTTGTTTAACAAGTCTACTTAGTATGCAGCGCTAGCCAGTTCGTCGACTTACAATTAATTACTTGTGTTAATTATTCTTCGGAGGGCAATTTTCATTTCCGTTGTTTACGATAATCAGTCGTGTGTCCTCGCTCACTTGTGAAAGACGACAGTAGGCTTTGTCATCGCGACAGACCAGAATTGGCTTTACGACTAATTGGACGTCGCAGTATTTTCGTTTGTTTTTTTCGGCCATTAAATTTTCATACAGTATCTATACGGATCATTGCATGTATACGCACGAGTTCTTCCAGCGGCCACAGGTCATTAAATTACAGGTTTTACGATTTTGCACGAATTATTTAGAGCTTGGCAAACGTTGAATTCCATTTATACGCACGCGTTGAAAAAAGACAAGATTACTTTGCATAATCGAGGTTATTTGTACACGAGAACTCAAATGCGCGTTATGAAATTACGTGGCACGTGCGATGTCACGTACACTTGCACGCAAGAATAAATTCCAATGACTAGCGACGGAGGGGTCCGACCATACATTGACCTGACCTACTATCATTTTTTCTTTTTATAATTGAAATAAAAAATTCACGTTATTTATTAATTTCCTTTTTCTTCTGAAGGCGACTATGCTGCTAAAACGTGATATTTTCACATCTCTGCGGGTATATTCTCATATAAAAAAAGATAACACAATAAGACATTTTTCTCTTCATTAATAAGAACAATAATCATTGCATTTTCAAGTTTATAAGAATAAAAGAGATCAAAAACATAATCACTTGTTTAATAACGCTCATCAACTAATCAGCAAACTTAATGAAAACGTCAGTCCTTCAGACGAATATTCGTCGATAACAGAGAAAAAGAGAGAGAGCGAGGCTAAAAACTCAATTATAAAAAGCATAAGCATCGTTACGCGAGCGTTCGAGTTTTACTAACACAAGATAGAGAGAAGAGAAGAGTCATTCAAGTTTGATAATGCACAGGCGGCAAGAGCAACAGCAGCTTCAATATACGGAGAAACTAGTGGCGCCTGTCTGACGGACACTGTCCAGTCTCGCGCTACGAAGGGCGGGAGTGGTGCATTGGTGGCAGACACGGGATACTGATTAAAGCTCTAGTCGCGCTTGCGAACGACGAGAGACTATATAGATCGGATGGCTTCGAGACATTGGAGAGCCTCTCTCTCTCTCTCTCTCTCTCTCTCTCTCATCTCTCTCTCTCTCTCTCTCTCTCTCTCTCTCTCTCTCTCTCTCTCTCTCTCCTCTCTCTCTCTCTCTCTCTCTCTCTCTCTCTCTCTCTCTCTCTCTCTCTCTCTCTCTCTCTCGGGCTTACGCGACAGGTGAAAGACTCGTGATAATCAAACGAAATGGGCTCGCCGATGCGTAAGCTAACGGCGAAAAATTGCGTCTACAAGGCATATATATATGTATGCGAAACCACCACCGCGGACACTCCTTTTTCTTTTGTACATATATCGGATGCTGATGAGACTCACCCTCTCGAGGTAAATAACTTTCTCGGCTTGTGTTTTCTTTTATTTTTTACTTAATTTAAGTAGAAAATGTTATTAAGCTCAGCACAATTGCAATACCTTAATTTTCTATTTATCCGAGTTAGAAACTCTTATCTATTATATTTCTAATTTAAAGTCTTTTTTTAAATTTTAACCCAAATTTTGAATAGAATCATTTTATTTCGATCACCACACGCACACCTATACACGCGCACGATGTATAGAACTTATTTCTTTATATACGCTCATAATATTATATACTCGCGCAAGCGTAGCAATAAAAAGAAAAAATTCCCCAAGAAACTAAGAAAAGACGTCATCCTGACCATTCTAGCCAAGTGGGAGTTGCAACCGCCTGCTGGTTATGTTTTCACAGTAATTCCCTTAACTTGGGCTCTCTCTCTCTCTCTCTCTCAGTAGTTTTATGGCAAATCCCCATTCATTTTATTCATCTTTCTTTACATGTGACGCATGCATGAAGTTATACATCGTAGACTAATGTGATTTTTAAATAGTGTGATATTTATTAAAAATATTGATAGTACTGTGTTAATCGAAGCCATCAAATTTAGTTTGGATATTTAGCTTTGGAAAAAGCAATGATTCTTTACTTTATATTAATTTTTTCATATTGTTCAGGATGGTAATAAGTTCACACACCATTTTTAATTTTTCTCACGTATTAAAATAATTCCTGGACTTGCATTTTTCGACTTACCTCTCTGACTCAGATATTGAGTGTATTTTTTGTCTCGGTTTCAAATTAGCACATATGCCGACGGCTGGAATTTCCCGGCAACGATTGTTACGACCGGGCGCCTTCGATTGCTAGGCAAGATAAGCGAAACAATCAACCGCGTCCAGATGTTTGATTTACGAGATCAAGTGAGGTTTTTGAATCCGACGACTATGCGCTCGGCTTTGCGTGTAAAATTTATAACGTAAATTATAAGCTAGGATTAAGAATAAACATGTAAGGAATGCGAGCGTTGAAGAATGTAGAATTTTAATAAATACAAATTTAAATACGCAATGAACAAAAGACAAAATAAAATATAATGCGGCAAATAGAGCGAATCAGCATACGTAGATAATTATAGAATTTAGTAGGAAATGTTGCACAATACGAAGGGAGTACGTCCGGTTTTCGTCATTACGTGAGTCTGCCCCGTGCTTGGACAAATCCGACCAAAAATTCGCATAGCCGGTTCCGTCCTTTAAACTCGCCTCATGTGCATAGGCGTGAAATGCATATCAGATGTTTCTGAGGACTAATAGTGATCAAATCGGGAGATATAGCGTCTCAATTTGGTCACAATGAAAGAAGTAGGAGCGATTATGTCTCACTACTATGAAAACTTAATTTATATTGATATAACAATCAATATAAATTAAGTAAGCGATGAAAAGATAAATTCACTAAATTATTATGTCAAACCCAGGAAGGCACATTCCTTTTAAAGTGCAAATACATGCAATCATGAAGAAAAAAATACGAATGACTCGAATCTACTTTAAAAATGAAGTCTGTACTTTTGAAAATAACAACCGTCCAATTCTAAGTCACAAGCATGTTATTTGTCTAATTGGTCAATAACCTCAATCACATAGCTTATTCAATCGTAATCATACGAAGGGTAGTTATTTGTGGACAAGCCCGCTTGATTGTAGAAACTTCCCCTTTCCTTTTCCACGTTGTTTTATTAAGTAGAGCCGTAATTGGATTCTTTTCAAATGCGCGTGTGTGTGTTATTGCAGTGAAACAAGAGTCGAGGATCATCGAACGAGTTACGCACGCGCGATACTTGATGTCAAATGCTCGTTGCCGATTGCGCGTCGCATTTTAAACATAGCTTTTGCATCATTTCACATCCACGCCTGTAATGTTTACTTATATTTATGTGTATGGTGTTGAACGATTGTCAACACTTTGTTTCGAAATTATATCGAGAGGGACTTCGTGTGGACTATTCGGAAGATGTACTTCACGAAAAATAGGCACATCCGATGGAATCATTATTGGTTCGATGACACTGCAACGGGTTTTCAAACACTTATAAAAATGTCACCGTAGAAAAGAAAGAATCGTAACTTTATATAAAAAGGAGTATGAATTGAAAGTCCAGCTATCGATCGAAGGTGTTTCCAATAATTATTTGCTTGCCGAAGGAACTCCCTTCGCTGTTTGCTTCGGTCGCCAAAGAAAAGAGAAAAGAGTGGCCGCTTAACTCCTTGTAGCTGACAAAAAAACAGAGGAAGGTTGGAAACAATTCAAGCAACATAAAGCGAGCAGCACTAGCTACACATACACATCCATCATAGCGTGAGCGCGGCCCCACCCAAACGCCTGCCTGGCACGGCTCTTTTCACTTTTATTTTTCAGAAAGAGAGAGGGAGGGAGAGAACGAGAACGCCGGTTGCAACCTCATATCTTTCTCTTCTCTTCACCCCAGCATTGTAGTCCATTTCTCTTGCTTAACCCGCAAAAGCTCGCCTCTTTAAAAATGCGCTCGCAATTCTTTTCTTTTAACCTATTCTTGGTGCTTTCTTTTTTTAAGAGGAGGACGGGCACTAAGTGTACTACACTGTTATTCGAATCGAGCGAGTTTTCGAAAAAAAAATTGTATCCTTTGACGGTTTGTTGGTTGCGCGTTGTACGTGCTCAAAAAGCTATGCTCATATGGCTACACCTCGGCAGATAGCTATACGATCGATACTCCGAAGCGCTCCTTCTCTTAGTATATGATATGAGCCGTAGATAATGTTGTCGTAAACATGAAGTGTGAGTTTATATGCGAAGAACGCATTAATTAAATTTTTGGCAAATTATTCAATCAGCTGGCTTGAAACAATCATGTCAATAAATTAATTTACACTATTTACAAATGTTTTGTGTGAAGGAGGCTTCTAAGAACGGCTGTTTGTTACAACGTAACGTATGAAAAAATCGATTTCTATCACGCAGAATGAATCATATAAATAATATAGCGATGTGAAAGAGAGGAAACACAAGAATAGAAAGAGAAAAAGAGAAGGAGAGAAAAAAAACGAAAGGACGAAATATTGCGGATATACGGTTGACATATTCGTCGGACACGTTCGTGGATTACCCTTTTCTCTATGCACTGCTACTGCGGTGGGTGTTATAGCCCACATTACAAATTTTCGCCGGCTGTGAAAGAAACACTAAAGCTATACACCCAGCAATTTCTCGGAACGGATTGAGCTTTGATCCAAATATTGTTTGGTATGACTGATTTTGAAATATAATAATTAAAACCTTTTTTTTAAGAATTTAATTATCTGAATGAGCTAGGTAATTATTATAAAAGACATATACATTAGACGATAGCGGAAAAGTCGAAATGTAATCTAGTAGTAGTAAATCAAAACCTAACAATTATCAATTAAAAAAGCCTAAATTTAGAAAATTTTAATTTAATATCTAAGAAACAACTCAATGAGTAATGTCATCTTCATTGTGTAAATAACTACAAGATTTTACACTCGAAGGCAAATTGAAAAATGTTCGTGAGTTGCAATATCTCTGCCAAATTCGGTGTTAATTAACATTTATATAAATCAATGAAACTCATCTTCAAACCAAAACCAAGCAAAAATTAACGTAAAATCATGCATCAAAAGGTAAACAGCTATCAAGGCAATCGAGTTTATATTTGTAGGCATGTACGCGGGAGAACATATAGTAGCATCATGGTAATAGGATCTGCTGGCTTCACGCCCGATCAAGCCTAGGCTGAGAAAGGGATTATCTTGGTTGGCAGAGTTACAAGCATTAGGCTCTTTCGTGCTTTCATCGTTGCTACTACTGCTAGTACGCCGCCACCACCACCGCCACGCCATTAGCACATGGGTCATCTGCTTTTAATTAGAAAGCCACTACCTATTCCCCCCCCCCCTTCCCAAGACTGATTCGATGTCTTATGAACCGCGTGATAATTTGCAATTGCAGTCTACCTCGAGCAAACAGTCGCCGTTACAACCTCATACGATTTACTATTGGGACGCGAGGAATTTACTTTTATATTCCCAATAAATTTGGTTGTTGATTTGCAGTTGTTCACTTTGAGATTGCTACGTTTTATCAAATATTCCTTTATATACTTATAAGTGTTCAAAATTATAAATTACTACATAATTTAATCTCACCGCGTTCACTGATGCGTAAACAAGCAGCAATGCTGTATATGAAAAAATTGTATTAAGAAAGTCATCACGCTTGATCTGAGAATAAGTAAAGCATCTATAGAATCTCTTTTTGTCTGCATCGAATTGAAATGCATTCTAACGAAATAAACTCTATTAGACAGCAATTTCTGTAAGAACTTCTTGGTTTCCAACTTTTCGTGTGAAAATATTTCAAATTCTTTATTTATAACGAACATGCGCGTGATAATAATGACTTTTATATTCTTGCTCCAAAATAAAGTTAATAACAAAAAAAATGTTGGATTACTGGAATTTTTGAATGATAAGATGGTATAGCGAAAAAAAATCATTGTATTCGATCTATCACCAAACACTATCAAAAACTGTCGACGCAGCAGCTTTGTTTCTGTGGAATTCAAAGCACAAAAGGCAAACGAGGATGAAGATAAAAAAATGTGAAATTACAAAGAGCCAAAGCATTTCTGCGGGACGGAGACGCTGATCGTTTTAGTTTGAGCCAGAGCTTCGCCGTCATCGTCGTTTTCAAAATAAAGAAGAGCCGCGCACAGCTTGTTCGCCTCGAGACTTGCGGGGTTTAGTATTTAATACCGCTTAATCCTTCTTAATTAAATGCCCTACCAGCAAGCTACGTTCTTCGAACTCCACTCATCTCTTCTGATCTTTTTCTTTCTGTTTTTTACTGCCCCCCCCCCCCCCCAACTCTCACTCTCTCTTTGGTAGCTCCTTTGTTTCTGGCCAAACGTGCATTAGTAATTACCTTGGTTAAAGCGCTGATTTTTTTGGAGACGTTTTATTCAATGTGCTTTTTGCTCCTCTCATTCGGCATGAAAATAATTGCACAACGATTTGAAAATTTTTTAGAATGTGTTGAATAATAATTTATGTCTCTATGTTATCTCTTTTTAGTATGCATGAAAATGTTGATTTCACAAATTTGTCTATTGTAACCGAACCAAGACAGATAACTAATTAACGAAAATATAAAAAAACTCACCTTAACCAGTGTCTCTTTGTTATAGGGGTATGGCAGCAAACGGCATCATACTGATCAGCGATAAAGACAATAAGCATAATGTAAAATGCTGTAGTCGTATCGTTGAAGAACTCAGACATAATGGCTTCCATTCCTAAAAAATTCATACAAAACCAACACTTTTATTTAAACGAACTTCACACTGTCAAAGAGACTGCATATATATAGTTTATGTGACGAAATTCATAGTAGCCATCCTATTAGTTGACAGTAGTTTATGTGCAATGAAGTTCACAATGCCTGGTGACAGCGCTTTCTCGCTCGATATACCTTTCTAGCTCTATTGCTGTGAAGGCAGTTTTGCTTAAATGACTTGTTCGGCATTGTTTGGCATTCATGCGAACGTCAGTCCGATAAAAATATTTGAAGCAGAAAAATGTAGGTAAGTTAAATAACAGCAAATTTTAATAAAAAATTGAAATATAAAATATGAATGAACGAACCTTAGTACGCTACGCTATTGCCCCTAGTTACAAAATCCAAGTTATAAAAATTAGGAGTACGCAAAATTCGTAATTTACAAGACCAATTTGCCTCTAGCTAATATCATGACTAGAAAGTTCAGCAGATGGTTAGTAAGGTGTTTTTTTACAAAGGAAAAATCTCTTATTGGCAAAAAAGGAAACGCGAGACTCCTGGTTATTAACGATCATCGAGTTACACATTTAATTGCGAAAGAGCTTTGGGTCGATAGAAAACGGAATGTCGCACGGCAGCGCCCTGTGCGATAATCTATTTTTATTAATTACGGATAATTGAATTTCCAAACGAACTGCTGCGCTAAGAAAATGTGTCGCGTAAGCGCATTAAGAGCTAGGGAAATGGATGCGATACTATATATTACAGCCAAGTGCCGATCGTCGGGCAGAGATATCTTGCCAAGTACAAATGGCTTGTACATTCTCATTCAATTATCAGGAGATGCAGTCTGTTATATATCTTTGGGAATTCAATTGTTAAATGAAAGATTTTAGAAATAAATTTAGCTGAAGCTCTTACGCGAAATATAGGTAAAAGCGATACCAACTGCATTTTCTTGAAGATTAGAAAGAATAATATTTTTTTCTATTCTATTTATTTCGCATGAAAAGAGAGATATTACCAACTAGAAATTGGTTCTCAAAAAGAGTGGTTCCTTTTCTCAAACGTTTAACATTTAATCGAGTAGCAGTCATACTGATTGACAAAACACTTATATCTCTACGGACGGACGCCGTGAAAACATCACTATAGTTTTTCTATAAGTTCTAATAAAAAATACATAAAAAGTTTATTGCCTATATGCGGGAGTTATAGATTTAACTAAAAAATTGTCCTAACCTCGCTAATATAAAAAAGGAGGACACAATCTTCATGACAGGTGTGTGCAGTTTAACTTAATGAACGACTACTAGTGTTTTAACAATTTCTAAGGTTCAAGTTTAAAAAAACACGAGTTATAGTTTATTGGAAACTTTTTATTGGGTAGTCTTAGACCACAAACTCTAAAGTACTCTTTGTATGTTATTATTACAAAATACTTGTAACATAAAAATTGTAAACATATCCACCGCTTAAAGTAACGTAAAGTATAAAACCAAATTTCCAGTCAAATTTCATTATAAATTTTATCCTATATAATGTCCAACGAGCGAGTTATACAACTTAACCTGGTTTTTTAACCTGATTTGGTAACACACAGGTGCCATGCAAACTGGTATATACATTGTTCTCTTATTATTCCGAGCGTATGGTCCCTCGTGGTTTTCATTACAATTATACGCCGCGCCAACTCGGCGCGCGGACAAAACGTTTCTATTTTTTTATTTTTGCTCGCACTTTCTTCGTCTTTCACTCGACATTTTCAGTCTCCTTTTTCCTTCGAGTGTTTTACATAAAAATAACACATTCAATTAGCTACAAGAAATCATGTTACAAAATTGAATTTGGAAAATATCCTAAAATACCTTTCATCGAATCCATAAGAAAATTCACTACTATCGCTAACAAGCATTTAGACCGCGCATATGCAATAAAGGGAAGCCACATAACCCCCATATGCCATTGACCAAAATTGCACGTGCTCCATAACAAATAAATCAATTGAAGCATGCGCGGATATCGAATGTATATATATCCAAATCAGCCATACAGACAAGAAAATTGCATCGATAATGCAACAGTTTAAATGCATACTAGCCAGGGCATTTATTCATATCTGACGACGAGCAGCACTTCACCTTCACCCTTACATAGAGACGTTAAAATTCCCTGTGAGAGTCAATAATACCACGACGGGGACTTCACGTAAAATTTCACGTTTCACCGATTTCTCTTTTACTATTTGTTTTCGTGGTATATTAGACAGTTTTCTGACGTGAGTGAAACCAATGGCGCATTCACGACTGCACGATCATTTTTAAAATCACTTTATAAAGAGGATAGTGCAATCAAACGCAGTAGTCCTAGCCATATACACTGACACACAACCAACTCTTAATCAAATCGTATAAGCTTTCCGCGAGAGTAATACAACGACGAAAACTCGTCGCTCACGTGTCATCAGCCACGCAGCCACGACTGAGGGAGCGCGAGTTTTCCCGGTTGGTTAAACAGGCTACATTTGGACCCGATGGAGATATAATAAATGCAGATGTATGAAACGCACGCGCTGCTGCTGCTATTTGAATTTACGGTGTGCCGATATTATGTGCACACGCTTTGTATGTAAGATTTTGTTGAATGGCTGTCGTATATAAAGGATTTCGTTCCGTCCTTCCTCGATGAAGTCTAAGGTGATTTTCAATACTATCGTTCGTTCAACTCTTTTCCTCTCTCTTTTCCTCTTTTCCTCTCTCAAATTGCAATGTCAATTGTGTTTTAGATTTTAAGTTTAGTCTAAGTTGCGTTGTGTAGCCCTCTGATTTTTAAATTCTGCATTTTGCTTTGTTACCTTCTAGCTCGTATTATAATTTCTTGCACCATGATCAAACCTCGTATCTCGTTGTTCGTGCTCTATCTGTTCAGAATGTTATGACTCAGACGACTACCATGGCTTATTTTTATGCGTCTGTCTTATTACTGAGAACAACTATCCATGTTTATGTTGTATCAACTTGCATTTCCAAATTCTTCGCAGCATTACGTCATGCTGCCACGCTGTAACATTTTGTAACTATAATAGCCAGACGGGGTTCTACCCCAAGGCGTAATAAAGGTAACTCAACTCAATTTTCTCTCTCTTTCTTAAAAAATATATGAAGATGATAGCAAAAGTAGATTTAATGTTGGATAAAATGGCTAATAAAGTTTAACTGCCTCTGACTTCTAAAAATTTTGTTATCTATACGCAAGACTACAATTTCAAATGTCAACATTGATAGCTAACTGAATAACGTTGAAAGCTCAACGTCTGAATAAAACAACTTTCAATCAAATCGAAGTAATTGAGTTAACCTAAACCAAAAAAGCGTCATTTACTCATAGAAAAAGCGAAAAAGAGGGCATTAATCCGAGAAGCTAATTAGGGCGCGCAAATTCCGTATACGAGGGAGCGCTGTCCGCGCCGCTGCGAACACCGGAAGCGGATACCAAGCTACTTAACCCACGACTATGACGACTGTGCACACGTCTCAGCGCTTTTCTCCCCATTAGGCACTCTCTGCCGCGATCGATATTTACGCGAGAAATTCATTCTATCTTCGGCAGAGGGTATAAGCTAGCAATTCGTGAATTTTCAATAGATGTGCTGTTGTTGAAATATCGTTTTTTATTTTAGTTGACATCTGCTCGTTTGCTTTTTTATGCAAATGTCCATGAAGTTTGAAGCGAAACATGTTTTTACATTGAAAGGACTTTAATCTGTCAAATAATATTTTATCAACGAAATAAAATGATTGAAATAAACTTTTGACAGTATTGAGCGTAGAAATTGGAAAATTAAAAAAAATTATTCTGTCTATTGTCGATCCGTAGTTATTATTTAGACACATAATGATTTTTTATTTTTCGTTTAAACTCACACTGAATTCTCTACACATGAAACTTTCTCTATATCAAATTCCAAAACACAAATTTATTAATGGTGAGAATTCACATCGATTGCTCAAGGGCAGCTCTGGACATCGGTCGTATTTTCCAGTCGACTTGACTTTGAAGCGACATATTCTCGTGTGCAGTCGCGTTCAATCACAAAAAACACAAGCATCATCATCGCAAAATGTTTTCACAACTCGTTGAACAATATTTATGTAACATGTCAGAATCGTCGAAATTAAACCTAGTGGCTGGCGAAGTCCATTTGTGTGGACGCACTTTTTTTTAAATACGCGTATCGGTCGAACAACCTGAGCTCGCGATAAAGGGATCATAGAAACGAGACTGCTGCCCCTCCCCCTTCCCCATGCATCGAATTGAATTCCACTACGTTTTTATATAGCAGCGTTGCTACCTCCTGGCAGTTTCAATTTTCGACGATCTTTTGATTTCTCTCTTTTAATTACTTTTTTCACTGACTCTTTTAACACGAGCATATCAGTTTCGAAATGCATATGTATATTTTTATGGTTTAGAAATCAAAATATCACGCATCAATTGTAAATTGGAGCTAATTGATTTTTTAGAAAGAGACAAACTGATGAATTAAGTGATAGGCGAACGTAGATCACACAACAGAAGCGTCGAATTTCCGGAGAGGTAGGAAGCTTCGTAAGTAGCTGAGGAAGTTGCTGGGGAAGTTGTTATCTGGAGTAATGGGTGCCGGTTCCTCTCTCTCTCTCTCTCTCTCTCTCTCTCTCCCTTTCTCTTTCTCTCCGCAAGGGATAGACGAAGCAATTCCGCGTGAATTCGAGCATCAATGTACGTGACCATCTTTCTCGCTGTGCTCCATCTAATTTTTAAGTGTAATGAAAATGCCTTCACTTGAATTTTATAGTGTTGGCTAATTGTTTGGATAAAAAAATGCAAATTCGAATTTGAAAAAAGGAGCTTTGAGAGCATGAAGGTATTCATGGATATAATGGCCATAATCCGATAGGGTAGTCGCGCGGGAAGGAAATAAAAAGCTATAGGGAGCAACAGTAGCAGCCCAACTGTTGCGCCTTCATCAGAAATTGATGCGGAATCTCCCGAATCCCAGAGAGAAGAGCTGTAACCCGTTCTCTCTCCATTTATCACTCGCATTCTGGTCCGTCCAAGCTACTCTAATTCGCTTGGATGTTTGCCTTTCATTATTAAATACATTCGCAGTACAATACTATTGAAAGCTCGGCGAAAACACTTCTGGGATTAGCCAGCTCTTGGTTCTTTCGCTTGTGTTATATACCTGACGTTTTTCGCGTTTTCATAATGCGCTGGAAACATCTGTTATTGTTTTTTTAGGTGAATAGTTCTGCAAAAATATTTTCATCTTTTGAAAATATTTTTGTAAAAAAGTCATGATTATCGTTTGAATTTCTCAAATAAAATACGGAATAAGAATAAATTAAATAATATTTTTTTATTGTCTTTAACAAGATTTTATTCCGATAATATGTTGAATAAATAATTGTAACGAAACATTGATTAAATTAAACTAAAAAATTATGGAAAATAAATTATAAAAGAGCGGTCGGATAAAGCTAAGAGGTCCAAATATCCTAGTCAGCTAAATAGTTTTAATTCCATTGACCTTCTTGAACAAGATTCCATTCCAAAATTTATCAAAATAATTATAAACCATCCTCTACACAACAATTTACGAAAAAACTACTGAACGAAATGCGAAAAAGTGGAGAAAAAAAAAAAAAAAAAAAAAAAACTTACAGATCTAATTATTCCAGCCAGGCAAATAGTTTAAGTGCTCAATAGGATTATCGAGCTTTCACGCCACATGCGAGCTTGCGCAACAGGCTCTCTTTAGAAGGAGACGCGACTGATTCGGCACAACGAAAAAAGAAAAAAAAGAAAAGCTCTTTAAAATTTTATCCTCGTGCGCACTCGCGAGCCACAGCTGCCGCGACGACGGCGCGAAACTGGATTATGCAGGTACGTGCATACGGGTTGTGTATCTGCTTGTCATTCCTTTCGCGACGCTATTTTTCACGTGCAGATGTGTGCGCGCGCTTTTTCACCTACGTGATCATTGAACTTATCGACGAGGCAGCTCCTTTTTTTATCTTTTTCTTAGGGGACGAATTTTATTTAGGATATTTTAAAATAGCGTTTGATAGTTCATTATTGATGGTGATAACAAATATTAGGATAGCTTTGGAATTTCGTCTAAAAAATGTTAAGAGTCTTAAAATCAAATTGGTGTTTAGTCAAAAAGTGTCAAACTTACCGACAAGCGCCAAAATCACAGTAAGAAGAGAAGCAGCTGGAAACGACACAGTGGCATTAAACTCCAACATTTGCAACAGATCCACTAGAACAAAAAGTAAATCAACAGTTAGGAACTATTCATTAGATCAAGTAATTTTATTCTGAAAAAAAAAATATCAGAAATTTGCACCTTCTACACGGTAAAGCCTTGGATTAATACAAAGTAAGCTCACAACTTTAATGCTCTCAATATTTATTGCATGGTGAGTTCGTAAGATGAAAAAAATCAAAGTTTCGCACTTGCTCATCTGCATCACGGATATCCAGCGAGGTTTTTTATATGAGTCTCTTTGAAGCTACCACAGAGTTCAAAGTTTTTTTCTACTAGCTTGCAACCCGCGCGAGACCAAGTTTTGATGATCTTGTCACAGTTTTATAATCAAGAGACAGTTTTTTTTAATTCGTGGTGAAGTAGTAGCATGTTTCTTTTCATTGTATAAATTACAGTCAAACATTTTCATATATATTTTCACTACAATTCCGTGATCATTGCCTCAATAATATCCATTGTTTTGTTTTTTAATTATATGCAAATACACTTTCTTAAGCGGGTTAATGGAAAACTGCAAGTCAGAGTTTAAGCTCAATAAAAATGTAAAACAAGTAAGTAAATGAAAAAAAGTGAACGATGTCAGAAAAATTAGCCGCACAGTAAAACAGATGCTTAAGTAAAAACAGACGAATAAGAAAGAAACGTCATCTCCCGAGTAAATAGAAAATAAAACTTAAGTAAGATGTTCATCAAGTCTTTAGTCTCACTGTCTCTTATAGCGTTACTTTTCTCATCGTGACAATAATATTTTTTAAAAATATTGCAAGATTGCAACTTCAAAGAGAATGTATTGAAATTCAGGAGATATCATACGCTTAGAGCTATTTATCTACGTAAGAGAAATGCTTGCAGGGAGGATTGAAAATTATATTTATTTTCTTATACAACTTTCTGAACGTCGGAAAATTATGCTAGGAAATAAACCCGAACGCACCGATACACTTTTTCACCTACTTTTCTACTCGTTCATTGTTTTCCAATATGTTTTTCTATTTTTATTATTTCAATCAATTGAATAATTGCCTTGACACTGATATTCCTGTGGTCGGGCATTTTTTCATGTATAGAATACACTACTTTTTGTACAAGAAAGCGTGGTTTCTTATACAACACTTTAAAATCACGAAACACATATATATATATAGAAATGTATTCTTAAATACGCTTCACTGCAACTGATTTTTGGTAAATTTTTAATTGATTTATAAAATAATTTTTGGAGATTTGCATGAGTTTTTCTCTTGTTATCATCTAATAAAATATTTTGAGAATAATGAGATAAAATTAATTTATTTTTCTGATTATAAGTATTATTATACATAAAAAACTGATACATTAAAAAATGCACAAAAAGATCTTTAGCAAAAAATCAGCGATCGTTATTTTTATTGTATTCCATTATTCGTGACGGGTCACTATGAGGCTTTTGTGATAATTGTAAAAATGAAGCAAGTTCTTTTTATAAAATCGAGTTTTTGTTAAACATATTGATTTAACTGCAGTTTCATCAAACAATAGATCGAGCATTTCTATTGACACTGTCTTCAACGGTATTCTTAATTACTTTCTCATTCAAACGAGTCATGTAATAGCCCCTATTATTATAAATACAGTACAACCGTGAAAATAGCTTTCTCCCAATTAATATAGCAATAGCATTGTCTTTCACGAATCAGCAGCATAAGCCGCATCAATCAACCGAACTGCTTATGATATTAAAAAGAAAAAATAAAACAAAAGAATTTCCCGGAGAATTGATATCGAATATAGCGAGTCACCCGCAGAGATTCATTAGCTCGGATTACCTTCGTTAACGAATCGCTAATCTGGCTGCAGTCGTGGATTTGTCGTTTTAATGCCACGTGAATGGTATATATACAGGTGAGTTGCAGAGAGAGGCAGTCGTGGATATAACGCGGGTTGCTATAATGCGTTTGACAGTTACGCTCTCGTGCTCGCGGTTATAATACAAGGAAACAACTCTCGCGTAATTTTAGATACGCGACTAATTTCAAATTTTTGATAATTGTGTAAATAATATTGTTAATCATGAATTTATGGTGATCGGTTTCGTTTTACAAAATTTTAATTTATCGTTGTTAATTTATATTAGAATTATAAATTGTTACAAAATTATGAAATACTTCATGTTTATTTTATAATCTGGTACATAGTTTGATATGTAGCATAAATATTTGGTTTATTGACAAAACTTGTGTGAGTATTTTAATAATATTTTGTAGAATATAAAATCACATTCAATGAAAACTTTTTTTATTCGATCAACTTTCTCCCTATTCTCAAATTTAATCAAAAATCCTCCTTGTACACCATGCTAAAAGTCTTTTCTATTAAATTCGATTGGATATTTGGATTTGTCTGTAAGTTTAATAATAAAATTCTTCAAAATCATAACGTTTTATATTTTTATTTCCATCAAAGCAAATCGATTGTCAATGCATTTTTTTGGATCCAAACCATATGGTATATAAGTGTATGGATGAATTGTCACCACTATACCTTCCAAGTATGAATTCATCCGGATTTAGAAATTATTTGGTATCTTTTTAAAGTAAGCTAATGATCTGAATAATCAGATTTATACCAAGTTTTATAGTATATTCTCGATAACCATCTCTAGCGGATGTTAAAACAAAACTTCATATAAATTCAATCGGTCATACCTGATGGTGAATACATTGTTAATGTTTCGCTGATTACTATATCTAGGTATGTTTTCTTCCTACAGATTCGTACATAAATTCACCATTTTCAAGTTCAAATTGCTTTTGAATTTTCTTGTGAAGCTTTTCCTGAATATCCTGGCGAACAGCTAACTCGTAAGCAGCAAACACACATCTTAATGGATACAGTATTAAAGCCAGCTAGAAGGAAGATAAAAGCTTGACCGATTATATCGTCAATGGTAACGATACCATTATCTTTATCTTTCAATTACATCAATACAGTTGAATCACATCTGATTGAAATCCTTTTCCTCTCTTGCCTTTACCATGTTGGTAACCATTGATGAAAGAATCTATTTGTTACTCTTCACAAGAACCTTTCATTCACTATACACCCTAATTTTGATAAAGATCGGTACAAAACGAATTTAGATATCCGCTAAGAACTCAAAAACGAAGTAGCATCCTTCCACGTAAATAAACTCATTTTCGTGCAGTTTTTCATCGAATGCAGTTGAATTACAAAAGCTACTGTATTAATAACCTTATCAGTGTTTCTAGTAAACACATCATTTGTTTTAAAACCGCTGGCTAAATTGGGATTGTCCATCAAACACTAAACGAATTCTTTGAAACATTCTGATATAATTCCGAACATTAATTTCATCTTGTTAGCAGTAAAACTTAGATTGAACATATTTCTCACCTCTTTCCATCTTTGGCCCTTCAACAAAAATACATTGCGACCAACAATAGGATCCATCTCTTCTGTGACGAAACTTCGGTGATCAGAAAAGTTATCAAACTGTTCAGGAAAATCTCGCATATCATGTTCGGATCTTTAAGAACAACTATCGACGTATTAAAATCGAAAGTACCATAATATTTGGCATGTGAATGTTTCAAGTACAGTTCTATTGTGTGCTTAGGAAATGCTAGTCACTGTAGATAGACTGACGAACAAATGCCGATAATCAGCATACAATCGACGTACGCTGATTTCCGACGCCTCCAATAGGTGTATTCTCGAATCGCCATTTTAATGAAGTACAGAATAACAGCGCCGAGTGCACCCAGAGCTAATAAGAACGGCATCGTTCTCTTGATTAAGATGGTCTATTTCTGACTTTAACTTTAACGCAGGATTTTTATTTTCGAATGTAACTTTTACTGCATACAAACTCTCTAAGAAATATGCACGTTTGCTTCTTAGCGCGCTGACAATAACTGCATCGATAAAAGACGATCATTCATCTCTTTTATTGTAACCCGACCTACTGCTTGCCATTATGTCACGTTGTATTCGCACGTTGTTTCTCTTCCAGCATTCAGATATACAGTTTTGAAAGAGAGAGATATTTGTGCATATGAGACATTTTATTTTTGCGAAAAAATAGATCGTCATAAGACAATTTGTAGTGATCATGTACATACCACGGCAAAACCTTAAAATCCTATGTGTTTAAATTTAAACGTTTTAAGTGTGTAATTGTGACGTCACTCATAAGAAATACATTGTCGCTGAATTTAAACGTTTAGAAGTGTTTAAAATTGAGGACAATGTATTTCTTATGGGTAACGTCATATTAAACGTTTAAATTTAAACACATGGGTTTACCATGTACACCACTGATTTCGGTAAGAGAGGACATTTTCGTGAGTTGAAAGATGGGTCGATTGCCCTTAGATTGATTAGAATTGATATTTCTATTTTAGGAGGTGCCACGCGTTAATCGGTTACAAATAAGTAAAAAAAAGTCCTTTCTTATAAACAATCGGGAACAGCGATCTTAATTTAAAAACGTAGCGTCATAAAATACGTTCACCTCTTTTGATTCTGAAAAACGCTTTTTTTTAAAGATGAAGAAAATGCCTTGTTTTGAAGTTCACGTTTAACATAATCGTCGGGAAATCGAGTTCAGTGACACTCATTGTTATCGCACAATTTTTAATTATTCTTAACCTTGATTTGGTTTGCGTCACGGTTGAAATATCCGTACAAACTTACGGATAAATGACACATTCTAGATTATGACGATTAGCTTATCACAGGTAGGTTTCGGATTTTCTCTAAACTTGGTCTAAATATTGCCTATATGGTAGTTTACTTCAGTATAGATTATTAGATCATTGTAATAATTATAAAGAAAGTTATAAACAATTTTACAAGTTTTAACAAAGTTTAAACAAGTTAACAAAAATTTATATCTCTGCAACCATTTAAGTTATCGAAACGAATTTTTTTTAGATTACGCGTAAAAGGGTTTTACGATATTAAACGAAAAATACTTTAATATCAATTTTTCCAAAAGTTATTAACATTTTTTTAAAACAATTGGCCATATCTCAAAAAGTGTTATTTTTATTTCAAAAATAATTTTTTTATTGAATTCCTTGACCTTTTCTCTTTAAGAATCCGTTTTAAAATTCATCGAGCTATCATTACATGCAACACAGAGAGCGATAATAGTGGACGCTCACAGGCCGTACGACGCCGATAAGTCAATAAGTTCGGTGGCAGCGCCGATCCAGCACTGACGCGAGGCCGAGCGGGCGTCGTAGGGCCTGTGAGCGTCCACTATTATCACTCACTGTGTCGTATCTAATGATCGCTCGATGAATTTTAAAACGGATTCTTAAAGAGAAAAGGTCAAGGAATTCAATAAAAAAATTATTTTTGAAATAAAAATAACACTTTTTGAGATATGGCTAATTGTTTTTAAAAAATGTTGATAACTTTTGGAAAAATTGATATTAAAGTATTGTTCGTTTAATATCGACAAAATACACTGTTGTACGCGTAATCTAAAAAAAATTCGTTTCGATAACTTAAATAGTTGCGGAGATATAGATTTTTGAAAATTTTTAATTTTTTATAACTTTTAATATAATTATTACAATGAGCTAATAATCCATACTGAATTAAACTACCATATAGGCAATATTTAGACCAAGTTTCAAGAAAATCCGAAACCTACCCCTGATAAGCTGATCGTCATAATTTAGAATGTGCCAAATATAAAGAATCGAAAAACTTTCACGAAATTTCACCATAGAATGTGGACTTAAGATAAGTTCCATAAGAGATAGTGAAAATATCAGATAGGTAATAGTATTTCATAAAATCGATCCTTTGGAGAATGCGTTTGTCTTGAAAATGATCGTATTATGCATCAAATAGATGTAAAAATACGTTTGAACTTACCAATGAAAACGAAGATTTGGTGATGAGAGTAGCGTAGTAGCATAGAAATTGACACAGTCTGAAATATAAAAGGAAGCACATTAATGAACTATTTTATTGAAAAATTATATAAATCACGACATATACACAATTATTGCGATTATTATAGTGAAACTTTACGTAAAACCAAGAAAATCGCAAATTGCTACTCAATTGAAAAACCATTTCAAAACATACTATGAAACTTTTAATAAGAAACCATATTACCAGTGTATGCATAAAGCTATTTTGCAAAAGCATTTAGAAAGTTTACAACTCGTAATTAAAGTGAGGAAGAAAGAGAGAGAGTAAAAGAGAGTAATTCAAGAGAAGATTTGCATTTTTTTAAAAAAAGCTCTTTTTGTATCTCTCTTTCTCTCTCTCTCTCTCTCTCTCTCTCTCTCTCTCTCTCTCTCTCTCTCTCTCTCTCTCTCTCTCTCTCTCTCTCTCTCTCTCTCCCTCTCTCCCTTTTCATCGAGTTACGGACTTTGAGTAATACTTTGCCCCAGTAACTCGAAGCAGGATTACGCCTGGCAAATTGCAAGCTGTGCTCCCGTTTATCGGTTAGCCGCTTCGAGGGGGAGAATAATACAATTGAATGCCGAATGGAGAATAGAATCTCCCACCTGGCTCCCTTTCTCTCACATATACACGCAAATATTTCGTGTATAATACACATGAGGACTGTATTATTTTCGAGATGAGATTTCATGCACTTTTGATTATTTACAACTGATAAATTTTGATGACAGATTTTTTGTGAGTAGTAAGAATGTCTATCTAGAGTAGAACATAATTCTCGAAATGACTATTTCTAACTTGATTGATGAATCAAAAGCTATTTGCACTTTTCATCAACTGTTTACAATATTTTTGTTTCGCTTAGAATTATATGAATGTAAATTGCAGTATAAAATTGAAAGTCCACAAAGTCAATTACGCATTGGTGAAAAGGAAAGAAGAGACACGTAAACGGTATACTATCTATCAGGGAAACCATCTGTAAAACATTGCAAATGAATCTATCTGCATTTAACAACGTCTTAATAAGACATAAAAAAGAATAAAAAAACGAAGCTTGAGCATTCGTAGTAGTGTCTTGGGAGGGCTAACAGTAACGCGGTATAATGGAGTTGCCAGCATAACAGGACTGCTGGGCTACAGATGTCGAGAAGTATAGCTAGCTGTTGCTGTGGAGGATAGGAGCAACGATACAATTGCCGTGCGCGCTCGCGTACTATAACACGTGATGCGCAGCATCTATATATACTCACGTGCCTGAACACAAGGATACCCTCACAATCCCTGCCCGTCCATCAATTCATTTACCCGTTTCTTTGATACAGCCATTCTCTTTTTTACAGCTTACTATTCAGCTGGTATTTATACGCTTTTTAATAAAAACTGAGTAATAACAGGAAGAACGTTAGCAGTTTTTTACCGTTGAATGAACAGTGCAAAATTCACGCAGTTAATTGGAAGAGAAATACTCTAGCAAATTACCGGTTGCGGCAATATAATATATCGTTTATTTAACTTGAATGAAAAATATACTAGGAAATAAAACTTTCATATCGCTGTTTGTATAAAAGCTCGAGGTAGAGCATTTAATAATACTTATTCATATGTAATTTATTTTAACATTTGCCAATGTAATGCTGAAAAATGTCTTCGTATTCCTGCAATATTGGTTGTTGCGATTTTACAAATGAAAAAATGTTACGGAACGGGGAAGAATACACGTTTGGTGTTTTGCATTCCGCTAATAATTAATTTCAGTCCACAAACAGCATACGAGTGAACATTGCTTTTAACCATTAATAAAAAACTGCATTTTTCCATTACAATCACGTGAAATTTCTCCTCTAAAAAAACATTTGCTTAATACCACCGCTCCCCTCGCACGCGTAAAAATATTGGATTTAATTTTAATGAAAAACATGTGAAAGGCTTGGAATGTATTTTAAAGCTCGCCAACCTACGTTTTATGAGTTTTTGCGCACCTACTTCATTTTATAACATTCGCACACATGAATGCTGAAAAATGTTAAATCAAACTTTACCAGTGCGCTCATAGGGAAAATTAATAATTGTTGCATGTATAATTGTGGTTTAGCAAATATTAGAAGAGTGAGCGTATTATTCGATTCGTCAGTTTCAACAGTGATTCGTTTTTGAAACAAAACTCGTAAATATTAAATTTGAATTGCCAACCCAACGATGAGCGGTGAGAAATTAGCTACTCCACTTCTATGATTGATCGAGAGACGTTGTCATTAATGATCAATTTATTATAACAAGTATTATTTAATAATAAAATTATCGACACTTATTGATATAAGTGGTTCAAAAGCAATCATCGTATAGAATATAATTGTATTTAGTAACACGAAGTAGTTATCAGTTAGCTGAAAACAATAGATGTTTGTATATCAAGAAAATTTGCCAGAAAGTATCACGATTAATAATAAAATACCCGTGGAGGTTATGTTATGAGAGAAGTTACAGAGTCTGCTAGTAAATATGTAAATTTAATTAAAGGGCAATTGAGTTAATGTGCTGTACGCAGACGCGTACTGCAATAATGTGCAGGCCGACACGCGCATCACAAGTTGAATTTTTGCTGACGACTGGCGAGGAGCCGAGGATGTTCACTCGAACTGGTCGTGGATACTTGTGCATCACTCTGCGTGCATTTTCTCTTTTCTCCAAGGGATAGTTTTTCATCTATATCTGCATGGAGAGAGTGAGAGGAAAAACGGGCGTGGGCCTGTTTACACGGCCCGTATGAATGAGTTATTGCCGAAATATGCCTTAGCGCGATAATTGCCGTCTCAAGTGGCGTGTCGACTCGCTCGATTCTCCTCTCTCGCATCGCCGAAATATTAGAGATAGGCAAAAAAACAACGAAAAGAGAAAATTGCTGTGTACCTAAACAGACCTAAGATGGGCATGGGAAGTGCAGGCTTTGGAAAGCCTACGACCCCACATATCAATTGTGAAGATAACCACACGTGCGCAATTTCCGGAACCGCACTCGAAAAGTAATGTGTTATCAGCTTTGTTCGCTGATATTCGTTTTGTGCTTTTTTTATGACGTACTTTATCGATAAAAAGATTTTCGATAAAAAGAGGCATTACTATATCGCTGTTCAGTTGAAGTACGGTCGTAATAAAATTATAGCTTTCCATATGGTGGTAGACTTTGATCGCCGTGGGTATGTGTGCTAGACATAAGTCAGCCGTGTTATTTATTTTGTCATTATTCGACAGTTTCACTCAGCGCTCAGAAAAAGTTGCCGGAATTTATTGTGCATACGGAAAATGATAGGGCGCAAGTTCAGCAACACATTCGTGCGCTAGTAATAATTTGATATGAAATGACCGTCGGGCGCCTACGACGACGATGCCACCGCACGAACTAAATACGACGCTCCTAATAACGCTGATTTATAGAGGCAGGCCGTGTGTGAGCACTTAGTTAGAATAGATTGCCCGTGTCGTCTTACGCGCCCAAGCTACTGATGTTAACCCGCAGTAGTCGCCTAGCCGGCTCTGTTTGCTCCCTTTACTTCGTTTTTTAACACCCGCGCAATTTTTGTTTGCTTTTTTTTATATGTTCGTTTGGAAGAACAAAATATTATAACCTTGTGGCGAGAAAAGTGAGAGTTCTTTGACGTAAGAGTGGAAATTCTTTAATTTTAACTTGCAGCGATTTGAACGAATGTTATTAGTCCTCAGTGAATAATGAACGTAAAAAATAAATTTGACAATTTCATCAGGATTTGTATCTAATCGAGCGTTGGTTATGTTTTTGTTAAAGAATACGTAAATATAATCCATATAACATCACAGCATTTTTTGCTTGATACATAACTAGAAATTATTAATAAGCATCATTAATAGAGGTCGTCGTAATATATTTATGTGACAAAAAACGTTTCAAAAATATATAAAATATTGCCGTGATTCGAAAAATATTTTAAAACTAACACTTTTTCAACGGTATTTTATGTTGATATATTTTCTTGTTCGATTTACCAATCTTGAATATTTCTTATCACAAGATTAATAATTCAATCAGAATAAAAAATCTTCCTCAACATAAGATTATTTTTATTTAATTTAAGTTCTATGAAATAGGAAGAGTTGTTCAGAAGTAGCACTGTGAGAACAAACACACTATCTCTCTCAAAATATTTAATTATTACATTTAATAAATGAATTTTTTTAATATTTGAAATAACGATTTTTCGATTTATTACTATTAAAAATTAACGATAATACACTTCCATTGGAAAATACCCAAGAAATCTATTTTACCTACCCTCGATAAAAACTCTATTTTTTATACTAAAAATAAAAATGTTACTTACAAAAACAAGCATGATGAAAAATGCAGCAATGTAAGCAGTCCTTGACATCCACATACTTACAAAACGGTAATGCTCTCCAGTGACAACATTTCTTTTAAAAAGAAAACCCAATCAGTAATTCTATTTTAAATGATTTAAATTTACATTATTTATCGAATTTATTTAATATTATTTACCGTAAGAAACCTTTGTTATCTTCATGCTCTGCGAGCGTCTTAATGCTAGCCATCAAAAGATCATCGTAGCCCAAGAACTCATCAAGGATAAGTCTCGAGAAGGCATCACCAAAGCACTTGTCGTTTGCAGGATCAAGAGTAACAATTTTCACTGGAATGTTTAATCTCTGCCGAGCAGCCGGTGAGAGTCGCAGGAAACCATACTCCAAAGAATACTCAACGATATACTCATCTTCTGGAAAAACTACACTTGTTGATCATTAATGTCTAACCAATTTACATTTACTAATTTGAATATTGAGCTCGATTAAATAGAGTAATATTAACCTGCTTTAACAATTTTTTCAACTTCGGAGACTTGGTCTTTCAAAGGCTGAATAATGTTAACTTTGATTGGCGTTTCGCTGTTGCCCTCGTTCGTCACATTGCCTTGTGCATTTTTTATTATAGTCGTTGTTTCCTACATTTAAAATATTAAATGAAAAGGTAACAAAAATTATTCTATTATATATAATATTTTATTCAAACTTACACCTTGGGTATGTCCATTCCACAGTGGAGTTGATAGAAAAGGACTCATATTCGCGTTGGCTGCACTAAAATTTTGCAAGCTCTCCAAAGTCGCACCTTGCAAATTTAATTCCTCATCCGACGTGGTTAAATTCTGTAGTGTTTCGTCTCTCGCGTGACTGCCTTGATCGTCGTCCACCGCCGATGGCTCGATATTTATAAGCCTTTTGAAATTAAAAGACATCAATACTTAGTTCTTTTGTATCATACAGATTAGTACGTAATTCATAAGTAGGTAAAGCTTTTATTTTTTTAGGCGCTATGAATAATCTATAAATAGATAATGATAGGCCAATGCGATTGAATGTTCAACTTTAACAATAACATAATATGCAGCTTTTAAAAAAGAAATAATAAAAATTTAAGAAAATGAATATACTTGATAGATATGCATTTTACTCATGAGTCTCAATAAAGCACCTCTATTGTAACAGTCAATTTTCCAATAGAAAAAATTGAATAAATAATTTATTTACCCATCTCTAGATAATATTCCTAATACACTACTCAAGTCTTCAACCTTTTCTTGTCGTAATTTTTCCTCTTTAGCATAGCTTTTCTCTATACTATAATCTTCACCAGCATTCCTAAGAATTTCTACTCTGAGTATACCATCTCTTGGCCAATCATCCCTGACATGCTCCAAACAATTAGCTGGTGTACGTGAAAATACTACATGTATATACACCAGTACAAAAAATGCTATTATTGCCTGAAATCAATCAAAATAAATGAAAAAAGGCTTATTATAAATAAAAATCATTCTGATTATCAATTCTATTGTAAACCTTCAATAAAACAACAAATTCTATCATTCGCCTCACAGGTCTTGGGAACGTTCTAGCATATATTAAAGCAGATTTGATGAAGAGGGCATGGAATAATCTATCACGAACACTGAACAATGGATTTTCATTATTGTTGTTCCTTGCTCTATTTAGATTATTGTTGTTTAATACAGGGCCAATGGCTTCAGCTAGATTGTGATTATTGTCTGCTACTGTCACATTCTGGTTATTACTTAGAGGTTGTGCAGCAGCACTATCTACCTGTGGCATGTTTGTTGATATTTGATGGAAATTCCACTGCCAAGGTTACTTAGTAATAAAAATTTAGCAGGTAGATGGAAATGCCTATTGTACTTGAGCCTCTAACTTTTTGGCTCAACATTTCCATTCAGCTTGTTTAATAAGTTCCTGTAATCAATTATTAAAATTATTTTACTTGAAAAGAAGAGTAAATGTATATAAGAAGTTATTTTCATAAAAAAATATCTTTAAGTATGACTTAAAAACTTCTTGGAAAATAAAATTGAAAGAATACCGTCATCCAAAGATATTTGACAAATTTCCTTATATATATCTTACTATAAAAGTTTTAATATAAAAGTTTTAATATAAAAGTTTAATTTAAGAATTATTATCAAGCTTTACATTCGAAGGATGTAATCTTGATTATATCAGTAGCAAGACTAATGGTATAGGTTTATTCAAAGTTAAGTTCAATAACGTTTTTATTTATCAATCTACTGGTAAGCTTTTGTTTGACAGCTGTTTTTCACTGTGGCTGTACAATGGAGTTGACCCACAACTCACTTAAGAATTGAAATTTCTATCAATTCAACTCATTAAAATGAAATAAATTAAAAATTTTCTTTTTATAAATAAATACCTGATGTTGAGGAAAAGCTGACCTTCCGCGAAAAGAAAAGAAGACCTCAATAAGTAGAGGCATATAAAATAAGAATAACATAACCTTAAAAATCGTACGGATGACGTTTATTCCTGTACAAGTCTTGGAAATAAATTACAGTTGTTTGATAAAACTCGGTCAGCTATTTAGATCAAAATCTCAAGAATCGTATGACTAGATAAAAAAAAAAGTGAAAAAGGTCAACTACTCATCAGAGAGCGTGAAACACGCAGACAAACGTAAGTGGAAGGGGACAAATCAACTTTCACTCTTTCGACTCTTCATGACGTTTCCCTTCGTAAATGCTACACACTAAATTATCCCTACCTTTTTTGGAAAACTCACGTTGCATTACGTAATTAATCCACCCGCGAGAAAGCACAAATTGATTTGCGTACCCACACTCTTGTAAGCAAGAGTATCAAACGCGTGCGCTTATATACTTTACTCGAAACGAATGTGTTTTTCCTTTGCTTATACTAATTTTCTCTCTCTTTCTCTATATATATGTATATACCCACACATACGTTATAGTAATACCTTGCAGGCTTTTTGTATCGCTCACTAATTCGATGTCGACGTACACCCCAGCAGCAAAAAGTCGAAGCGGACGACACACACTTATTTCTCCCTCTCCACTCTTCTACTTGTTTTTCCACCAACTGCATACGATTTCACCGTTGACGTTCACGAATGTGTTGATGCTTATCGGTGAAAATGTCACTTCATCGTCAACTCAACGACACGAAACAGCCACTCCACTAAGCGTTGACCGTGCATGTGTAACACGGAAAAACTGCACGCACTTGTTTGAAAGTCGACGTTCGTTTCGTCGTCGTCTCACCATGATCGCGACAAACATACATATGTCATACCGTTTTTCAAGGTAGAAGAACACTTTTGACACATTTATACGTGCACACAAACACACGAGTGTAATAGCGCCGTCATAAAGTGGCGCGCCAAGTTTAAAATTTCCTCGTTATAAGGTCAAGTCTATAACGTCTAATCTATTAAATCAGCTGATTTCATTGTTTCTATTTAAAAATCGCGTTACTGTTATTTTCAAAAAAAATATTTGTGCACGCATCAGAATAATCTTTGAATAATTTGTAAAGATTTGTAAAATCTAAAATATGTTTATAAGCTTTTTTTAAACCTTTTTTACTGCTTTAAAAAATAATATATGACGAAAAAACAATGCAATACTGTAAATGGAATATCCATTGAGCCATTTGAAACAACCTAACTTTCTCTAATTATATTATTGTTAAATAAAACTTCCTTTCAAACACATTCCCTCCGGCAGAAATTATCTTTGCCTTCAGCCATTGAACATTTCCACTGTCATGAACATTGCTTCAAGTAGTTGTGTAGATCTCGATTAGATCGTAGCAATGTTTAGCCAAGAACTGAAAATCCACTGGTTTAGTCATATCACATCATTAAGATTCAGAGCGGGCAGTTTTTGGATAAATATCAGTGAAATCACCGGCCAGAGTGACGTCGTCGCCTAATTCGTCTTCCAAACACGAAAAGTTTACTCGTCAACGGCTGTCAAGATGTGCGCGAAAATGGCTTTCCAACACCAAGCTGGCACGGCAATCAAGTGCCTCAGTGTAAGTTATTCTACATATCTCCGAAAAAATACTCTAACGGTTTTCCATGCTCTTCTTTTATATCTTTTTCGCTCATCTTATTTTTTTTACTTTCTACGCAACAATGATTCTTTAATACAGATAATTCAGATTTTTACTGTGTTAGAAAAAAGTATTTTGTAGCGACTAGTAATATTTTATAATTATTATGATTTTTTAGTCTAGTGTGAAATTCAACAATTTTTGTGTCGTTAATAATGTTAATAAAAAAATCTAATGTTTTGTGTTGTATGTAGTTTTATAATTTTTCAAATGTTCTTAGTCATAAATTTTGATGCTTAATTTAAAAAAGTAATCTTATCAGGTCTGTCAATATTCGCCCAAGAATAAAAAACTTTTTCTATTATTTTACATTCTTTATCAATGTAAAAATTTAATTACATACTTTGAATCTAGATACCTATTACACTACACAAAGAAAGTGAAATAAATGCAAATGGAGAAGAAGTTATGAAATGTGGCTTTAAAATAGGAGGAGGAATAGATCAAGATTATAAAAAAAGTCCCCAAGGCTATACAGATAATGTAAGTTAAAAATGATCTCATTGGTATTACTTATGCTCATGATTTCTTGCATTTCTTAATCAAGTGAGAGTGAATTTGTCTTTTCGTCTCAGGGGATATATGTGACTGAAGTACATGAAGGATCTCCAGCAGCTAAAAGTGGCTTAAGGATGCATGATAAGATATTGCAATGTAATGGCTATGACTTCACTATGGTAACTCATAAAAAAGCAGTTTCATACATTAGAAAACACCCTGTGCTAAATCTCTTAGTTGCACGCAAAGGTGTTACAAGTACTTAAAATCATTTAGTTAGAAAGATGTGCTGCCTTTTTTTATTCTTTATTATAGATTGAATTCTAAAAATAGATTATTGATACTCTTTACAAAAACTTGTTATTCTACAACTCTAGATAATGCATTTTTAGAGAGCTACGTTACTGAGATTTTTAAATTAAAAATGTATAATCTTTACATTCCATGTGCTAGATAAATAAACAAGATCTAATAATATTTAAATAAAAAATCAAATGCAATATTATATAATTAAAATGATACAATAGACTTTGTGTAATAATAATAGATTTTACAAAAGTATACAGCACATCTTTCAGCAATAAACAAAAACTGAAAAACCCTATGCCCAAAGTATTATACACAACTGCTGTAATATTATAATTAAGGAATGTGTGTAAATGTATGCACATATATAAAAAATTATATCAAAGCATCAACCATTGACAGCACTTAAAAAGTGCTACATTGTAAAATTGAACTGCTAAAAAATGTCGTCAATGTGAATGATTTAATCTGAACAGCCTTGACAAATATCACAGCTAATTTACAAATAATTTATTTTTAATGCTATTAATTTAAGAGTCGTCAGGTTTTATAGCAATGGTTATTGAAAAAAAAGTATCTTCTAATTATGATTCTTGATATTAATAATTTTAAAAGATTTTAAAAGAGACATATTTTTACGATTAAGCAACATTTTTACATGAATTTATTAAAAAAGTTTTATGAAACAGTTTAAATGAACATGTTATTTAATCACATGTCGAATTATTAAATTGTGAATAATAGAAATAAATATCTGACCTAGTCTCTTAAAATCAGAGCTAAATAATGGGTAAAAGAGAAAGCAGTAACAGCAAATACTCTTCGCTATTGTTAAATATTATGTTTGTTTCCAAACTTTATAATACCATGTTATATGTAGTGTAGCGATATTTATTTCTCTTCATAATGTTGATACAATATCATACAGTGATATACAAAAATCATGAGTCTGCATAACAAAGCAGAAAAACAATTATATAATTAACAATGTGAAACGTCATCTTCAATTAGTGTCATAACATGATGATAATAAATATACTGTTTAATAAAATCATAACAATTCTATTATACTTGATATCTTTCTTGAACTACTTATTCTATTTTCTATTTAACAGGAACAATTTTTTTCAAAAAAAATTTTTGGACATACCTATTCTTCGTGTACAAATATAATTTTTATAATTTCTAAGTTTGTGCTGATTGATAATTAAAAATTTGCAAAGTAAAATTTAAAAAGCAAAAAATTAGAATAAATATAGAACAAATTTTCTTTATATAACAAAATTGCCTTGCATAAATTTACTTTATAATGGGAAAACCTTAATAATTACAAATACACACAATTTACATGAAAAATTATATCCTGAGGTAAAAAGAATATTATACGTTCAAAAACGTCAACAATTCATGAAGCACGAGAAATTTCGTATGTCAACTTGTTCATTTTTACAGGTAATAACTTCACAAAGTCCTTGCATATATTGAGCTCTTCTGACATTAACGCAGCAGTTTTTTGATCCTTTTCACAGTAATTAACCAAATATGAATAAGCATCCAAACTTTTCTTCAAGTTATCCACTTGCAATTTTTTATCTGGTGTTATAAATTTATTGTATAATCTACCTAAATGGAAATATGCACAGAGGGTTGGTCTGACCAAATCATCTGTAAACTTGTCATTTTTGGTGTCTTTCTTTACTGACTCCACAAACTTGTCAAAATTATGAATAGATGATTTTGCCAAGTGATTTATTTTGGATAGTATATGAGGAGTCGGTCGTTCATCAGAATCCTTTAGGCGATCTAATTTTATATCTAAAATTTCCGAATACGTTTCACCGAGTTCCATCCAAATCTGCCGACAAGCATTCAGATAATACCTCTCATTCAATTCTTTAATGGTACTTTCCAACAAATCTATCCTCCTCTTATGCATTTTAGCTTGCCTATCTTCGTCCTCTTCAAAGAATGACAAGTACTTGTAGAGTTGAGATGTGTCTTGAATAATTTGTATATAATCAGATGCATGATTCTCCAATGTATAGAATGTTTTAGCATCATCAAGCCACTTTTGTACATTTAAAAATACCGCTTTAGCGTCATTAAAATCTAATAAATATTTGTCAATAATGTTATTAGCAATATGTGCAATATCATTTTTTATAGAATAGAATTTTAAATTGTTTAAACATTCTTGGGTGATGTCTGATTTGGGATCTGCTTGCATATTTGCACTGTCAGGCATAAACTTGTCATTGACATTTTCATTTTTTTCAATTAAACGATCTCTTGAGGAAGATAACAACAAGATTCCGTACTTTGCCCAACATCTAGAAATATCAGCACTCCTATGTCTAAAATTTTCCCACTTTGAGTCTAATATTTCTTTCTCATTTTCATTATGAAGCTCTTTAGAACTGTAATGAAACATGTAAATCAATGAATAGATTTCATTCAATGATGTAAATTTTTAAATTTTTGAAATAAATACCTCATTTCTTTTAAAGTATCTTCATACTTTCCAACAATGTGTGTTGCAGCAGCAAGATGATGCCTAGCTTGCTGAAATCCTTCTTTTTCCATGAAAAACTGAGACAGTGTTGCACAATTTAATGCCCAATCAATACTATCAAAATCATTCATTTCTAGTTGCCTTCTTAAAGTCATATGACAATATACAGAAGATTTAATCAAGTCGCCTAAATTACCATATATTTGTGCTAAATAATACAATGTTAGTGTATATAATTTCTCCATAATTTCTGTTGCTAGTGGCTCATTTGAATCATCTATGCCAAATAAAGTAGACATATTGACTGGAGGAGATTCTTTTATCTTGAGAGATTTATAATCCTTAAACTGTTTTTCTGCCCTTTCTAAGTACTCTTTTGCTTTGGATGTATCATCTAGTTTTGACCAAAGAATCCCCAATTGGTTTAATGCACTCAACATTGGTAAGATGGACTTTGCATTTATTTCAGTTTTACTTAGAACATTAATACAATTCATAAGATAATCTTGACCACTTTTCAATTCTTCAGTGTCAGTAGCAATAATGCCCTCATTCAAATATACAACAGCAAGCATCGCTGTTACTTCGGTTTCTTGTTGTGCATTGTCAACAAAATTGGAAAGAAGATTCTGCATATTTTTGAATTTCTTCATGGCTGCATATTTGCTCTTGTAAGGCTCAGTTTCTAGATCGTTTTTGCTATCTTCATCTAATAATTTTCTAGCTTCCAAATAATCTTCTTTAAGATTTGCTATAACTTCCTCGTCAATATAATAACTATTTCCCATTTTTAATTTAATTATTTTGACTTATCTGAAGTAGACCTAATTTAATAATAAATATTAATAACTATTCATATCCTTTTTTAAGAGCACAAGTAATAATGCATAATAGTCATAACTGAATTTTAGTATCATACCTTGGTTAAAGATTTCTTTGTATATATCACAAACATATATATTTGTTTAATTATGCATAGTTCATTAATGATGTTCTTGATAGTATTTATTCAGATGTCTAATTATAGATTTTGTTTGAAATATTATATTTAATCTCTACAACATGTTTTCGTTATTTAGACTATTGCTCAGATTGTCTTCGCTGGAATTGTCGATATGAGGTGAACGAAACAAATTTCTTCAATGTTTGCTGTGTGTAATAGCTACAAATGTAGATACTTAGATTCGTTAACAGTAGAAATATCGATATTGTTTTTATTTATTTATTAAACATCCACGCTAGCTACGCCACTATATGTACGCTAATCCTATCCAGGGTTGGGTGCATGGAGACTGTATACAAGAGGCGAGGCAGGCCTATACCGCCCGTGTTAAAGCGTTCGGCAAACCCAATACAAGTCACGACCAGGGCTGGGCATCGATGGTTTATATCGAAAAAAAGAGCTCCCTAGAGCTGACTTCAGTTTGTACACTGAAAGAGCTCTTTCCGATTTCGTTCGTTCCAAGGTTCCACTGAATTATGAATTCTAAAAGAAAATACTTTTCGCATATTAGCATGTAAAAAAATTTTATTTATATATACAATGTATTGTAAAATTGTTGAAGAGTAATAAATAATAAATAATAAAAACTGTAATTAATTATAAAAAGTAATTTTTTAGTAACCTTGTTTTCACTCTTTTCTGATTTTATAATTATTAAAAATGAATTATTCTCTAGCATTTACAGAGTATTATTTAATTTGTCATTAAATATTGAAATGAAATTATAAAAATTATTTAAATACCAGACTCCCATTCTATTATGATATACACGACTTCCGCAATTCGCAATGTAAACAAAACAACCCGAGCCTTCCCGCCGAATGACGATCGAACGAGCGAATTTGTTTCTTTTGTGCCGGCTAGAGAGCAACATCGTGCTTCTATTAGTATCAGTTGTTTTTTTAACGGTTATAAAGAGTGTTTATTGTGCATAAAAATTGTATTAATTTCAGAAATTGACATTATTGATATTATTGTGTAAATCCATTTTTTGATATTTAAAAAGTTATACGTACATTGCAATACACGTAAGTAATAAACATTTCTTTAATAATATTTATAATTATATATACAATTAATGCAGAGTCAAAGAAAGATTCATTTATAAATTTTTTTCAAGCGTTTTACGAATACGTAATTAATTGGTAAATATTAAAATATTATCAATGCATTTTTCAGGTTGCAAACGATCTATCGTTCATAAAGGCTTCTTTAAGACTTTTATATTTTTATTCAACTTTAAGGTAAACTAACAGTGGTGAGTAATTTTAAAAAATTAAGCCAATAATGTAAATGGTGTTTTAATAGTAAGCTTTTTTTCTCGTCTTATTAAATTCAATTTATCTTTGCTCACTGTAGCATTCAATCGAACATCGATGCTTCAAAGAGAGGAGCGAGGAAGTTTGTTATACAAATTAGCTGTCAAATCAGGGTTATGAAAACTGTCGAATTTTACATGAATAGTTTGTCTTCAACGATGTTTCTTTTTATTTGCGATGTCTTTCACATCAAGGGCATGAATGTTCGTTTCGAGCTTAGGTACCAATAAACGTTCTATAAAAGCTATATCGTGTGTTAAAATGGTAGCGCTATCAGCAATCGAAGTATAAATTAATTTTGATTTTCCATTTACTGAAGCCATTATCTGAATATGTTTCGGCAAGTATACGAAAGTAGTCACAAATTGTCATTTTAAGTAACATTCACAAACGAAATTTCATTTGAAGTTTAATTATTTCTTTTCGAAGTTGATACTTTCTTTAGTTGCGGTGATTACACCCACGCTGAGTATACTATTTTCTTAGCAATATTTTCTAATGTAACCTTTGTCTCAATAAAAATAACTCTAATATTCATGTTTAGCTAAACTCCATCTTAGATTGAATGGACTATTTCCTTAGTTTTATAAAACATTTATGATATGCTAAAATTGACATATTTATTTTTTATGTACTCTTTGCACGGAGATCATCTGGACCGAGTATTGGACTGTCAATCGCTGTTTATTTTGGTATAAATTGTAGAATGAGTATTTCTTCTGAAAAAGGTATGGAAAACTGTTTAATGGACTATTTCCGTAGTTTAATAAACATTTATGATCTGCTAACAATTGCAAATGTATTTTTCATGCACTCTTTGCACGGAGATCATCTGGGCCGACTATTAGACTGTCAACAGCTGTTTATTCTAGGATAATTGTAAAACGAATATTTCTTCAAAAAAAAGTATGGAAACCTGTTGAATCAACTATTTCTTTAGTTTTATGCAACATTTATGATCTGCTAATAATTGAAAATGTATTTTTATTGTTTCATTGCAAGGAGATCGTCTGGACCGACTTGCATATTGTATATTTAAACAATTAAGCAAATAATAAATATAAATTTAAACATCTAAGCAATTTAGCTATGTGTATTTTTCATAATTTTCGATATTCGGTTAAATACAATAAGATTAAGTTATTCGATAAATTATATATATATATATATATATATATATATATATATATATATATATATATATATTATTTTTTATAAGAGTATTTAGGAATTGTTATCAGAATATATATATATAATTTGATCAATGTTGAATAAATAACGTAAGAAAAATGTGTATTTATTATAAATTATTATATAAATTATAATTATACTACTCCTATCATAATTTCTTCTAGATAATCTATAACAAAATATAATAACTGATAGTATCATTTTATTTTTTTAATTAGAACATTTTTATAATAACAATAATAATAACTAGTAATAAATTTTCTGCATTACACAATTCAGTAATTTATAAAACAAAAATATAAACAATAATCCAAATAAAGTAAATAAAATTATTAATACAAAAATTAAGATATACAAAAAAAAATTAGAAAATAATTGTAATTTAATACTTTTTACATGCAAGTGCATGACAATCTTTTTTTTCTCAATTCAAAACTGAACGGAACCGTGGAACGAGTGGAATCGGAAAGAGCTCTTTCAGTGTACAATTTGAAGTCAGCTCTAGGGAGCTCTTTTTTTCGATATAAACCATCGATGCCCAGCACTGGTCACGACAGTTCCAAAGTAATTAGCCGATTTTAGCGCTGCGTGCGGTAGTTAGTGAACTACTAGAAGACTTACAATATATACAGTCTCCATGTTATCGACCATGGTACTGTAGGTGACGAAGATATAACCCGCACGTGAATATCTTTTTTTATAAAAAGGGATAAATTAATTTTATAGAAAATGAATACTGTTTTACGATAAAAAAGTCTTGCTATTTTGTTCGTAAATGTACATTTTCAAAGTTGAGTGAATAACGTTGAATTTCCTATCTTGAAAAAAAAAATATATATATATATATATATATAATAACTAAATTTTTCGAAAAAGTTTTAGAAGTTTGTTTAAGTGAGATTGTTACACACACGCACACACACTTAGAATGATTTTCAAGGTCATATGAAGGTCCCAGTGATTTTTTGAATAGGAACCTCTATTTTTGATTCCGGATTTGGAAATAACGAGAAATTCTACGTTTAGATGAGGTATTATGTGTGGGGTTTGATTGATGATGCATATATTTAATATAAACTATTAAGACAATTAAGACTATATTTAATATAAATAAAAAATAATTATAATTATTGTAAATTTTTATGTTAAAAATCTATGCTTTTTATACAATTGAATTATGGCTTTCGTAACAATATTTTTCTATTAAAAAGATAATTATTTTACACGGTAAAAATTTCGTGGATAGTTGACAATGACCACATTAATCATCGTAACTATCATTAAAGTTAAGTATATCGAATGTTATTTATTATTAGACATTATATTATTTAATAAGGAAATATAAAAACAAAAAAAACTATAAAATTATTAAAATCGAGTGATCGAAAAGCGTATTCCATCATTTCAAAAAAATAACAAAAACGATATATTGCAAGACTTTTTCATCGTAAAATAGTATTAATTTTCTATAAAATTAATGGATTCCTTTTTACAAAAAGATATGCAAGGGCGGGTTATCTTCGTCATCTACAGCTGTATATTATGGTCGATAACATGGAGACTGTATATCTCCATCCATGGTCGATAAGCTACGCTCATATTATGTAAGTCTTCTAGTGGTTCACTAACTACCGCGCGCGGCGCTAAAATCGGCTAAGAAAAAGAGAAAGTTGCCTAGATAAAAGGTCTCTGCCTCGCCTTCTGTATACAGTCTCCATGGTTGGGCGATTCTGTCAAAAAGCTTCCAGCAGTTGACTTCAGACCTCATAATTTTCGCTCCCGTTTTACGATAATTGTGAGGTCTGAAGTCAACTGCTGGAAGCTTTTTGACAGAATTGCCCAACCATGATCCAATCGCTAGTGCTCTCTCTCTCCATACCCCATGGGATCCATATAATCCATATGGCTGTGCTAAACTACATACATAACACGCATGCGCACGCGTGTACAACGCAAACATACGCGCATGGTCCGGCCTGACCATGGAGACTATCTCCATGGGCCTGGTAAACTTTTGGCTATTCGAAGAGATATCGGCGTGAGTCGCTTCGATATAGAAGTTGAAGTCGACTTTCGTTATAGATAGTCTTAATGCGGAACGAGAGATCGAGAAAAAGATTGCACGAGAGCGAGCTAGCTGTAATGTATATTCAATAAGCGAATTTTCCTGCCGCTTGCAGATGACTGACATCATCTAGTGAGAAATGGGTGGACCACAAGACCGCCACAAACTCACTTAATTTTTGAGTTTTCATAACTAGCTAATTAAGCGGTAGTAATTATCTCAGCTAATTGATGTTTGAAAATTTAATAAAATATTTTTAAATATGTCTGTATTGTATAAATTTAAATAGTTTTATGCTATAAAATAATGAAATATATTGAAAATTTATTTAAATACATATTTACTCTACAAAGAAAGTTATAGAACTTTGATAAAATAAGTTTGCAAGAATATTAAAAAAATAATATAAATGTTTATTTTAGATATTACAATATTCAATAGCAAATTTTGATCTTAAATAATCCAATATTGTAACATTGATTCCTACAATTAGAGTACATTAAATTGAAAAAAAAATGGTTTGAGCTGTACTCTAGGTAGTTTTCAATTTTTCTAATTCGTCAACAATAAGCTTTAACTTATTCTCAACTTTTTCCAAATTTTCTAAAATACCAGACTGATCTTCCCAATTCAAGTCTTTAATTTTCTTTACGACTGATTGTAGAGAGAGTTTGGCGCTTCCTAGAATTGTTCGTTTATGGGCAACTGCAACGTTATGCAAATTATATAAATTTGCTTCAGCTAATCTGACGCAAGTGTCCAGAACATTGTTAGCATCTTTGACATTTTTGAACCACCTGAGTTTGGATTAAATATTAAAATAGCATAACAACATTTGTAAAAAAAATATATTATTAATATATTCTTTACCTTGAATCCGCAACTGCTGCCCGGTAAGCTCGCTGGAAGTATTGCGCTGCTTTTTGATTATCGATCTCATTGTTTTTCTGTAAAGTAAGCTCTGCATACAGTCTCCAGATGTCCGAATTCGACGAAACGGATGCAGTTATTCGTCCAAAAAGTTCTAAAGCTTTTTGAAGATTTCTTTGTGATGGATTTCTATCAGCATCGTTCAAGTTATTTATTATCGCTTTAGACAGGATGGTTAGGACTTCAATGTCTATGTGCTCTCCTTTAATATCTAATATACGGTGGTAACATCTGATTACCTGCAAATAATTTGAAGAAAAATTTGTTACAGTCAAGATAAAAAGTAAAGATTCTGCTTTAACATACCTCTCCAAAATACCCAAGGTCGGTACTGACGATCATGAGATTATCCCAAATTTCCCATTTATCGAAGTTGCATTTGATAGCATCCTGTAAAGCTCGCCAAGCTCGTGATTTATCACCTAATTTTATATAGGTTTTGGCTAGATTATTCCAAACTTCAAAACTCTATAAAATACACAAAAAAGTTAATACTTTCAATTGAAGTTAATATTCATTCTAAAATTCTGTAAACATAACTGATTGTTCAAGACTAGTGTACTTCCTGTAAGATGAAGCAGCTAATTTCCAGTCTTCAATTTGCAGAGCAGCAAACCCCAATCTTATCCAAACATTTTCTTGCATGTGATTCAATTCAACAGAAAGTTTCAAATGTGGAATAGCTTCCGTATACTAAAGAAATAAAGATTAGCATGTTTATTGTCTGATATGTGCATAATAAATCACAGTATTTATTAAATTTACTTGTTGTTTCGCATAGTAATAAAAACCCAAATGTCTTTGAACTCGACTACTTTTTTCTCCTGAAAGCTTCCAGGCTGTCTCATAGTGTTGAACTTCCTGAGTTGCATCACCTAATAAACACCATAGTTTAACTGTTGGTTTCTTGTCTAATTGTTGTCTAATTACTTCGGCAGCCTTAAATGTAAAATATTTTTATTAGTTAAATTAAAAACTTAGCATTCTTACAGCATTATAAAGTTAATTAAAGCCGTACTTTGTGTTTCATTTCCAAAACAGTATAGCAAACAATCACATCCTCCCATAAAGACTGATTTAAATATAGATCTAAAGCACCTTTGATCATGCCAAGATTGAACATTGTATTTGCCAACTGCTGTTTGAAAGTCCATATCGAATTCATGCCACTAGCAAAAAATAGATCCATCCTATAAGAAACTGGAGTTTTCTTAGATTTAAGTTGTTCAATCAAATATTCTAATTGTGATAAAGAACGTTCAATTGTTCTTTTGTGGGTGGACTCTATTAAGCAGCGCTGGTATAATGATGAGACTTTTAATGACCAATTTTTAGTGTTATCTATTATACTCTGAAATATGTTTTAATTAATTTAAAAACTTACAAAAAACATTATGTAAATAGTAGAAGTTATGGTAACTCACATTTAAGTATGTTATGATTTCCTCATCTGTAAGCTCATCCTTGGGTTGTGATACTTTCAACTGAAAGCTTGATCAGAATAATTATTTTTATGCATATACTTTATTTTAATAATCAAAATTAACTACCATTTTGCCATGATTACTGTTTCTTCAATACTGCCTAGTTCAACTTCCTTGACTTTTTCTGAAAATTCTATTTTCTCTAAACGTAAATCATCACTTAAATTTATCACTTTTGGTAATTTATCACATTTTCTGTATGGAAAAAATTCTTTGTCTACTTTGAGTTTCAAATATAACTGTGGTTTCTCTTGTTCTTGATACTTAGTACGTTTGCCCAAAGCACCCAAAAGCTTCAAATTTAATTTAGCTGTTGCCAATGCATTTTCCAAATATTGTTCTGAAGTCTGAATTCTTGTGTAATATGAATAAAATTGAGCTACTTCAACATTGAATAGTGTTTTAAGAGCATCATCTTTTACAATATTTGATTCAATAATTTGTTTTATTAAATTTTCGGAATCATTGAAAAGCACTGCACTAGCTTCTTCTAAAATCAGTTGGTGAATATAATTTGATCTTAATAGCCACCAAAAAGTACTAGGAAATGATTTTTGGAGTTGTTCATTGGCCAATATTATCTTAGCAAGGTATAATAATTCAATTTTTGTAATATTTTCATTCAACTGATCTTGTAATGACAAACTTGTGATTGCTAATTTTTGGAGTGGTAATAAATTGTCTAATTGTTCATTTATGAAAGGGCCAGTCCAATTATTTTGAATAAAATATAAAAGTGAACCAACACCAATATTAAACCACTCATTATGGCTGCTCTTATTTGAATTGATAGAATTATTCACATAATATTGAAAATCATTGTTCATCATAGGAAGAACAACTGCTATAAAAAACTCTCCAAATACCAATTCATAATCACCATCAATTATTTCTTTTTCCTTGTACAACTGATTACCACCTGCAATAAACATTAAAATATGAGTTTATAAGTAGAAAACAAAGTAGTCAAAAAATACTTACTTTCTGACAGTGGAATGTTTAGTAATAAGTGATGTTCAATTTTTTTTATTGTTTTTTCCATTATTATATTTTTAGTAGGCTCTTTTCAGAACAAGAACAGAAAATATAAAAAATAGAAAGCCTTTATTTACGGAAGTAAACGATATATATGTACCATTTTTGTGTGCGTGCCTTGTAATAATATAGATATAACCTTATTTTTGTATAACGTAGATGCTCTTTTTAATATATATATAAACGCGCACACGCAGAGCCGCGTGCACATAGAACTCATTCAAAATGAGAATATGGATCGGACAAAGTATAATTCATAATTTTATAAATTTAACTCAATGCTAAAGTTTGAAATTTATTACAATTTCTTGTATGATAAAAAAATTACGTCTTTTCGTAATAACAAATTGACTATTAATAATTTAAAACCTTTAGGGCTAACACGAAAAGAAACTAAAAAATATAAAATATTTATATTTTCATATATAAATTTCAATATTCTTTTTCCAAAAGTCAAAAAGATTTTCTTTAATGAAACTCAAACAAATTAATGTTAATGATACAGATTTGAGTACAAAAAATTATAGGAATATTAATAGTGCTATTACAAATTGTACAAAAATAATATTTATATTTATAATATTTGTCACAAATTTTATCGTGGACACATGACACTGCGACCACCATCAACAGGGAGAGTTTGACCAGTGATAAAACTAGCATAATCACTGGCCAAAAAGCCAATTGTTTTGGCAACTTCTTCTGGTGTTCCAGGACGTCCAAGTGCATGAGTAACTTTGCTATGTTCAAAAAATTCCTTTAGCTTGTCTTCACTCATACCACTACTTCTATGTAAGTTTGTTACTACGACACCTGGGTTGACAGCGTTTACACGAATCTGTGAAATAAAAATAGAATCAATTTTTAGGTAGTTTTGTAAAATAAGTCCAAAGATATGAAAAAAAGTATATTTAAAAATGACTGTGATACCTGTTTTGGAGCTAGTTCCAAAGCAACACATCGAGTGAACTGATCAATAGCAGCTTTACTGATGCAGTAAGACAAAACACCTGGAAATGCTCTCATACCGGTTACACTTGAGACATTAACAATGTTGCCTCGAGTTTTTATCAGATGTGGTACTGCTAACATTGTTAAGTGGTAAATAGATCTCACATTGATATTCATTACTCTGAAATAATAAAAAAAAATTTTCTCAATACTTTCAATTCGCCTATGAATCACTGCAATAACAAACATAAAAAGAAGTTTACCTATCGTATTGCTCTAAACTAGTATTCTCAATACTTCCAGATTCCAGAGTACCAGCATTATTTACAAGTACATCAAGTTTACCGTATTTTTGCAACGTAGACTCCAATATTTTCTGTACATCAGCCTCATTGGTAATTTCTCCAGTAACAAGGTGTGGTTTAGGATTCTTGCATTGTTCAGCAACCTTGTTCAAATTTTGCACATTACGACCGTGTAGACTAAGCAATGCACCCAATTGGGATAAATGTATAGCAGTGGCTGCTCCAATACCAGAACTGGCTCCAGTGATCAACACGACCTTGTCCGCGAACGACATACTTTTTGTCTTTACTTATTTTTGTGATTTGTTGTAGTTGCAAACAAAAAAGTACGTAATTAGGTGATGAATAAAATTAAGAAATCTGCGATATCTTACTGGGAAACACTAATGACTGGTAAGTACCGATGAGTAAGTGGAATCGAAGGATAAGGATAAAAATTTCTTCAACACAGTAGGTATAGATATATAGGCAAGATAGATGCCGACCGGAAACTGGTTGCGTAAACAGTGTTTGTCCCTCTCCATTCTATATGCAGAATAACGGGTGATTAACATTATTCTTCGGATACCTAGGTATATTGCTTTGATAGCTGACTTCGTGATGACATTACAATTACGAACTATATTCTCAATCATACAACTTTTATTTTCAGATTCTGCCTTCTTTTTGGTAACTTTGATGATTTTTCACAATTTGTAATTATTGGCTCTCAGTTTGTAATATATTTCAATATCATATACTTCTAGTAAAACTAGGAGCAAAATAAATTTTTTTTTTAAATTTTTTTCATAAATGATTTTTTCACTTAAATCGCTAATTTATATTATTTTAAAAGATAGAGATATGCAATTTTTGTGCCATTAATTTTTTATTGCAGGGGCTTTTAGTAAGTACGTTTCACACAGACACACACACATACACACATGTTTAGGTCAAAAAATTATTTGCATACTTTATGGTGCTAATCCAAAACATGAAGTAGGTTTGAATAAATTACACTACCAGAAGTTTAAAGAAATATCGATACGCGGTTGGAAATTCCCACGTGGGAAACTATGTGGGATCCCACATGGATATTTTCAACCAGGTATAGCTAGCAGCACCTTTAATTTATAGCCAAATTACCGCCGATGACTGAGGCAAATAAACAACATTGACTACGCGCATTTTACCAAATGGAACAATGAATAAGCTCTAAAAATAATTTAAATGTTGAGAAGTAAGGTTGGAGAAAAACCATAAATGGTTTATTACCAATCATCGCTTTAGACGATTTTTTGCCTAGTTCAATAAGTAAACATATTTTCTGAAAATACATCAAAGGCTGTAGTAGTTATTGTTCGTGCAGAAAAAAATGGTCCTCACTGCACAGGGTTATGTAAGTATTGTGAAGGAAAAAATTGCTCGAATAGCAACACGTTAGTTAATCATGATGACGAAATTAACATAATAGATATAATGGAGAATGACATAGAAAGATTTACGGAACATAGATTCGGATAGCGAAGGATTTAAAAAAGATTGCGATATAGATAGCGAAAAACTGACGGATTACGCTGATCCAGCATACGCGCTAATTGTAGACGATACAGACGATTCTTATTGAACAAATTGTGATTATTTCAAATACGAAATAAAAAAATCGAAAAAGAAATAAATATTACTATTATATTACTACTTGACTACCATAATAATAAATAAGTTTGATTATAAAGTATTTTTGTAATAATATGCGTCTATTATAAAATAATATGAATATTTGTTATAATAAAATTTTGAAAAAACATACTTACCTATAATTATTTTATAGATAATTTATTAATTTATTATAAAATTGAATTTTTCAAACTGTAAAAACATTGAATTATAACTTTTTTCAAGAACCTTTACAGAACCATTTTATTCGTGATCTAATTGGTTGAGATGTAGTCATGTGATATACTGTTATCGCAGCTAATACGCGTGTCAAAATGGTTTCAAGTTGAGATTTTAGTAATAAAAATTTAGTTTATCATAATTGATATGGAGAATTATGAAGATAATGAAAAAAAAGAAAACATGCCGCAATGTTATTATTTTTACATTCATCTAATGAAACCAAAACAGTGATTAAATTAGGTAAAAGCGCGAGGTTATTACGCTTGGAATTATTCTCATAATCTGATATTTAAACGTGTACTATTGAAAAAAATGTTGTAATATCGTAATCTTTATTAAAGGATAAAAGTTTAATAGTAATTTGACCCGTATAGTTGAAAAGAACTTTAGAGATTGTTTATATCAGTTTAGGATATGATAATTCATGAATTTAGAAAAAATGGGTGTATTGCGTTAAATATCTTAATCAATATGACAAGAAAAGAAGAAGAAAGTGTAAGCGCGCAAAGCGCATCTAAAATCTGTATAGTAATTATTAATAACAAATTTATTATCACTCGCACGAAGCCAGT
Organism: Phymastichus coffea; assembly: GCF_024137745.1. Taxonomy (NCBI): domain Eukaryota; kingdom Metazoa; phylum Arthropoda; class Insecta; order Hymenoptera; family Eulophidae; genus Phymastichus; species Phymastichus coffea. The sequence goes on along the minus strand of NW_026707018.1, from coordinate 180,185 downwards.
GATTTTTTTTCCTAACCTAGATATCATTCCAAAGCGATTTAAGCAGAAAAATAATTTATGAAAAACAATTTTCTTTTAAATCCTAGTTTTATCCAATTAAAAATAAAAAACACTGATTGCATTCATTTAAAAATTTATTTTATCTTAAAATTATAAGAGATGATACGTGTTAATATGTAAAATACATTATTCACTCTGCTTCAATACACATTTAATTAGGATTTCATTACAAGAATTGATACCTCGTGCACTACAAAATCTACACAAATAGTATTTATAAAGAATGATGTTGTAAATATGCATTTAAAAATAATTTATGGCTTATAAAATTATACATATGTTTATATAATAATCTTTTTGATATATCAGGATATTCCTTTTATAACTTATATACAGATTTAAAGTTTTACAATTATCACTTCAGCGACAAACGTTCGATTCTCAATTTAGTATTTACGTACATTTTTGTTTTAATACGAAATACACTTGTTAGGAAATTTAGCATCTAGGTTTAGCCTTCAGACTTTATACACTATTGTAGTATCCAAAATAAACTTTAGTCCAACTTTTGCATGGACTCTTGATGTTAATACTGAATCATTGTGATGCGGAAGCTTCTTGATAAAATAATTTGATCGCTATGTTGACTTTTCGTTTTTGCACTGCTTAATAAAAAAATCTTTTTATTTTCACAATACGCATTTATCTTGATTGACGCACGTAGAACACACTGACAACATGTTTTGGTATTTTTATAAAATTTTTCTCTTGTATGTACTGGCTGCATAAACACGTTGAATATACATAGTTGTAGTTTAAGAGCGATGCAAAAAGTTACTGCTTTTAAATGCAAAATATTTTTACAAAAATCATCGAGTATCGGCATAAAAAAATTGCATGCAACGAGAAAAAATACGATCACTACCGCTTGTGATATATAACACGCCACGTGCGTTATCTCGTTTTAAGGCAGCATACGCGATTGCCCAAAATTCATTTTATTGTCAAACAATAAAAGTTAGCGCGTTTGACTTAGACGGTGTTGGCATTGTCGTTGCCATTTTCGCTGGCCTCCTTTTTTGCCGCTATCAAACTTTCCCATTGTGCAATCAGATTGCTTCGTCGTCGTGGATGCGGCTGCAAAATAAGAAATATTATGGATTTTAGCATGAAAAGATCAAGATCAATTGATTGATTTCGTACAGGTAACATTTACCTTGTGCCTCCCTTTGTTTTCTTTTTCTGGTTCATCATCATTTAGAGTGTTAGTCGACGTTCCACTTCTTAACGAGTTCGCGCCGTCATAGATATCCGAGTCGTTATCGTTAGACAGGTCCGCCAGATTAGGTTGTGATTTTGCCAACATCTGCGACCGCATTAATCTGCAATGATTGTAAATCGTCAATCATTTTATTCCATTTTTTTATAAAAATTTTCAAGAAACAAGACTGCATTCAAAAAACGTGTATTTTATTTAATTGAAAACCATTTATCCTTTTCCGGCACGTGCGTACGTTTGATCGACATTGATTTTATCCATTGCAACCGATAACCTGTATAACTTTCCATTATTGATCGTCCTTCGTATCAAATAAATCCTTTGATCAAATAAACATGTCACGTAATGACGAAACGATGTCTTTTCATAACAAATCAGCTACATAATTAATTTTGATAAAAAATCTTACCTCAGCTCATTCTCTCGTTCCTTCATCTCACTAAGCTCCTTTTGAATCTTTTTCTCGACCGGAACGAAGCCTTTCCTCGTCGGTGGCCTCTTAGGTTCAACATCCTCACGACCGTTCTCCCCATTTTTCTCCGACAAACTTCTATTCAATGCCTTAATACTCTCCGGATTTAATATAATTGTCGGTCCATTAACTTCACCACTTTTAAACATTTTACCCCTTGTAGCTAAGAAACGATGCATTAAACCCTTTTGACTTGGCGAGTTGACGAATCGCAGTGGTGTTGGTGTCGTTCGCGTTGTCGATATCACACCGTTCGTCATTTTGGGTGCCGTCAGTAATGTTGCCGACAAAGGCTCGAGGATTTGTGGCGTAGAGGTTGTACGTTTGAGGCGACCTGTACTCGCTTTCAGCGCTTGAGGTATACGACGCACCTGTAACAGGTAATAGCGTTTTTTTACGACTTAGAACAGCATGAGTCACAGAAACAATGATAAACGTATGCATTTATTTTTTCAATGTTCAATGCTAAAGGTGGGAGAATGAATGACGATTTGACGCCCGCAGTAGTAAACATACCCTGTCATCGTCATCACACTTTGAAATTGAATTTTTTTCTTCCGTGAATATAGCTCGAGTTATCGACACGTACTAGCAGATTTTACCTGCTTAACTTTTAAAAGCCGTGTGTCTTTTGGCGAGATTATCATTTCTTCAAGTTTCTAGACTGTTTAACGAGGTCTAAAGAGCCTGAACCGTTACGTTGGTAATTAAGACGATGACTACAACAATTAACGATTGTGGCCTAAACTTAAAATCTAGATTCGTTGTTCTTAAACGATGAAACAAGAAACAAAATCATTTATCATAAATATCATTTCAATTAGGTCTAAAGAAAGGAAAACTCCAGCACGAACAACTTTTATAACAGGCGCGCACGTGGTACTATCTATAACCCGCGGATCTAAACAGGCACGCGATAAACTTACTCTGTCGTTAAAAAAAAGGAGCGAACCGCTGCACGAGCAAAAATTTTTCATCCCCGAGTCATAAAATTTCACCTTTAGAGGCGGCGACGGTGGCATGTCGCGTGTGGATCATAATAATTACGCCTTAGCGCGCATCGCTTCATTAGGTTATTGGTGACTGATGCTATGTAGGTAATTGCATTGACGACGGCTACAAACGCAAGCTTTTACGTAATTCAATGCTTGCGATGTAAGCATTTGTTTGCGGGTTAACTAGCAGTTTTTCGTTATTTTTTTTGCCTTGAATAAGTCTGCAACGTTTGCAAGGTAACGATGGGTCATTGAACTTGTGATTCTACGTAAATAAATAATTTATTATTGAATGGAAATAACTTTTGATGAGTGTACCGTGGAAAATAGGTTGAATGTGTAATGCACGATAATTTATTTTCACCATGGATGAGTAAGCTTCAAGAACATTCAACTCTTTCATATTCAGAAAGCAGAGAAAAGCCCGTCACGTACAGCTTTATCGTAATAACTTATATAAGGTCGAGGCAATAAACGAAGACGCCGAAGCGAACTCTCGATTATATCCGTTCGTTGTCGTGTTATTACTTCCTCGTTCACGCCCGGCCACACTTTCGAAATGCTCGATTGTTTTGCATTTCGCTCACGTGAAATATCATATATTTCATCGTTCGTTGTTGTTAACGGCTGCTACTGTTTAACGACCGTGGAATATACTGAAAATTCCTCAAGAGAGTATGTTTTTTTACGTAAAGATTGATTATTTTTTCAAATAATTTTCTGATTGTGTGAAATGTCATCGAGTTTACACCGTGAGTTAATTGCGTGCACTTTTTTCTTACAAAAAGCTTTTACAACGCTTTCAGTAATGAAAATTAGCGTACGCCATTAGGGTATGCAATGAGAAAGAGAGAGACAGAGTGCTTAAATGTAAATGAAGTAAGTCTCAAGCTAAAACGGAGGCCAAGCTGCAGTCTGCTCATTACCAACAAATCTCTCACGCACTCGAGAATCATTGTTAACGCAGACCGGCGACGAAAAGAAAAAGATTAAACGGTACCAGCCAGTGAATGGTGTTTTCCGCGTGTCGTTCTTACCATCACGGCTTTCTTAATTACAAGAAACATGACGAAAGAAGCGCCAATCAATTCAAGGGTCAGACTAAGTCAATTTTTTCTTTCTCTAATAACGGTGCAGTGTAAAGAGATAGTCTTTGCTTTCAAATAGAAGGCCTTTTTCGTGGTATGCTAAATTATCAGGAAAAAAATTAAAGTTGCAGAGTTTTTTTTGTGGTGATGGGTAACTCATATTGGTAAGTCATTTTCGATTGCGTATGTGTGCGTGCCACCCGCATCATTCAGGGTTCTGAAAGTATTATTTTGTCGTCACGATTGTGTCATAATGTATGCACTCAGGTCACCATCGACGGAGTTTTCATTTTCTACTTGTTCTCAAAATCGTGATGGCGGTGATAATTTTCGATTGAAATCTTTTGCCAATACAAGCTTTATCGTATACACTGTCCGGACATTCATTCGCAACCTACGAAGTTCAAAATCCAAATTATTTTCGATGAATGAGCATCGATGGCATCGAATGGATTTTTTTCCGGCAAGTTGCGGGAGCACAACTTGATAAAATAAGCCATTGACTTATTCTCGTTTAGTGCCATTGATGATCTGTCGTAAAAAATAATTTGCATTTACAACTTTGCAGGCCGCCAATCAATGTCCGGGCAGAATACATCTCACTTGCGAAAGGTCCGCGAAAGAAACGAAAATCGCATTTTGCACGTGTGAATTGCCGATCTGAAACGACTAGCGACTTTCGTGTTGAAAGGCGCGCCAAAAAACAATCAATCACAACGGTCGCGAGGGTAAATAAACAATACTGAGAATAGTTAACGGTTGATGCTGTGCCGATGCATTTTAAAGCCGTTGCTCTCGCTGTAACTGGTTTTTGCTCTGCTTTGGTGCGCGCAACGTTAATCATACCATAATGAACGAGGCTAATTTCGACCCGAGACCGTTATGACTGAAAAAGAAGAGAATCAATTGTCGATAATGAACGTACCTTAGAATCAACGGTCTCGTGAGAGATAGTTTTGATGCTGCCGACGTTACGTAGCTCGTGTTCACGTTCGGTTACCTCCTCGATCTCACGTTGTATCCGATCGGTTGCCTTCTTCAACTGTTCCACTCGTAGTCGAGCCTGTGACAGACGGAAAGGTAAAAAATGTAGATATCGCTGCTTGTCAATCTAATCTAGATGATCTGCGCACGTACACGTGAATCACCTGCGTATAATGACAGAATTCCTAAAAATATATAAAAATATGTAGTTTATTACGCAAGTGCGGCGAGAAAAACAATATACATATCAGTCGACGTGTTATGGCTTCAACCACGCTATTGGCATTGTATTCAAGGTGATGGTTTGCACTGAAATGGAACTTCGAACAATCGAAATTTCGTTATTAAAAAGACAACGTTATTGAATTGATCGACATTATGGATCTTAAAAACACACGATAATTAGGCATATAAATGATTCGAAGTTGCGCTGCCGATACTAATAATGCACTTGAGAATCAGAAGAAAGCTAACATTCGCAGAAATCAAAATCATCATCACGCAGAGCCAAATGAAAAATCTGTTGCCTATCTTGACAATAGTTGCGGAAAGAAATCTCGAAAAATTATCATCGCAAGGTACATGGCCGTGAAAATAATGCGTCGCGAGAACAATACCACGCGCTTGCTTATTTTTTTTGTCTTTGCACTTGAAGTATTTGAAATTGGTTTAAAGAAGATAGCGCTTTTTCGAGGCTGTACGTTATATAGTTTGGCATTTTCTTTCTTGCTCCACGAGTGGAAGTAGAACGAGCGGCTGTTAAAGTTGTCCCCAACTCGACTCGCTCGCGCTCGAGGAAATAAACTCCATTTTATATCCGAGGACGATAAGATGCGAAGAAAAAATGAAGCTCTAATTTTCTTTAGAATTAAGATTTATCGAGAAGTCTGAGAGATATAATTGTCTAATGTCATTTTTGAAGGCCGACATACCGACGACAGCAGTAATATTCAAACAATGAATATTCGTATATTAACGGGCAAAAGGCAAACAAGAAAAGCGTGGATAACCAATAAATCAAGACGAACAGAACGAGAAAAACCGCAGACAAATTGAGTAGACGCTCGCGCGCGTTAGACTGACAAAGTACAAAACCTGTTCCCCTTTTGATGCCTCAATCCTTCTGACGAAGCAAACAAGATTTATCGACCACACTTGTGCGCATTAACACCTTCGCGCGTCAAATGTACAAAAGGACGTGAATAACGTGGATATGTAGGTACTTGGAGAGAAGACTACTATATGGCGCGCAACGAACTCACGCGCTTCATAACGGGAACCGAATTCCGCAAAACTTGTCGAATATAATTATGCTCGCTTGATACTATCGAGGGAACAAGCAAAATGCATCAATATATCGACGATGAGAGTACGCGCGTAAAGTTTATTTTGTTACAACATAACATACAGCCTTTCAGAACACGGTTACATGCGTAACGAGTTCTCTTTTGGTTTTACGGCTAAATGCACTTTGCGAAGATTTCGACGGAAGAGAGAGAAAAGATGGTTTATAATTGATGGGACTGGTTTCAAGCTCGCCTACTGACCGATATTTTCTATATTTATGCGCAACAACGTATTTATGTTATTTATATTTCGAAAGCTCTCTTATCAGCTATAGACATTTTCGAATGGAAAGTCCGACAATTTCGTACTGCCTACATTCCTTAAATACTAGCGTTAATACAATATTCTTGCAGTGCATTTAATTCGTTGAAATTAACTCTGACGTGCACTATAACGTAATCATTTTTTTAATTTATTTATTTAAGGTTGCACCCGCTTTTAGTATTGGCGACCTATTACAGTTGATTTGTACAGTAATTAAAAGTAGAGAAGATTATTCGTATGTATAGTGAGATTAATACAATAGTCGTGATGTACACATACATACACATATATACTTACACAAGTAAAAATTTGGTGATAATACATGATTTGTAGTTAGATTATTTGGTACAGTTTATAAGTTTGTCTTTTTCAAAAAATTCGATGATATTCCTACATTGAGTAGTTTTTAGTATTCAACAGAGCAACGCCACTAGTATGTGCAATTCAACAATCCAATTAACGACAAACATTCGTTGATAGATTGTCCCAAAGTCACTAGTCACAAAAGAAAACATAATCTGAAGAACAACTTAAGAGAGATGGTGAACAACATTACTCAATGTGAAACACAATCTTGTAGATAAAAAAATTAAACATGCCTTGTGACTTACTTGCGGCTTTGACGCGGTAAATCACTGCTTTTTAAACGCAAAAGTATAATAAACATGGGTACACGTGATTTACGTTGGAATAACGGAAATGTTTTGAACAATTTTTAAATAAATATGCTACCAAAACAAAAGATTTCTTTTATAAAACTGATATATTCAATTACACGTGTAATTCGATCGCAATTGTCTACATTTCTTACCAATTTTAATTGACATTAACTGCACGATCATACCACTGATTTCGATTAAAAAAAGTGCATTCACGCTCGTGTTCAATACACAACACAAGTTCAAAAATGGACAAAAATATCAAAATATCCATGATAAAAATCTTATGACCGAAAACCCTTTCAAAACAAAAATCAGTATGCAAAGCATACGTTCCGAACTATTCTCCCTACGGAATGCTTATACATATCGTCGACCAGGAAAAATCCTTTTCCGCAAAAGCACATCACAAAACTTTAGGGAAACAGCTTGCTATATAATAATATATGCAGAGGAGAACAAAAGGCCTTACTCGCACGCTTGTGTCGCGGCTTCCGGGCGCACACTTCCGGGCGACTCTGCGCGCTTATAGCACTGCCGTGTTTTCGCTTCCGTGGCTGGACTGGTACTGTGCGCCGGCAACGTTCGTTTCGAAAGGAGACCGCCTCGCGAGCTTCTCTTTTTCTTTTTTTTCGTTACCTCTCTCGAGTTACTCACTGAGCCTGCGGCATGTCTCCTTTTTTTTCGTCTTCTTACTTCACTTGTATTTTCAGCGTGGAAGTCGCTGATACTGCGCGCACGCGGGGAAAGCAAAAACAAGAATTACGACATATCGATTCATTGGGCAAAATGCACACAAGTTATTTTTAGTTCTTATAGAGATCTTGGCACAGATAATAATTTACAGATTTCCCCTTAAAAGCAAAGAGAACTGACTTAAATCCCCAATTCATGCGCGATTCATCAATCCAATAATTCAGTGAAAATGTATTCATCGCATAACTATGTTCGCAAAGTGACTTGCGGCTAATAGTTATTCCGTGACGGTGCTGTTGAGCACGAATTACAACTTCACATGATACAAAAGAATAAAGAAACATTCAATATGCCAACAAAAGAAACCACCAACATTTTTGTATCTCTAGCATATAACCACACAACGGAAACTCCCCCCCCCCCCCCCACACCCCTCCAAGGATATAAAGGACTTCCTCTGCGAAAAAGATAACAATTGGAGCATTGCACGCTTGCGCATCTGGTGCGTGTATATATGCGAGAGAGAAAGTTGTGTTTCTGTCGTTAGGTTTTGAAAACGAAATTTGTATAATGCATATACTTTTCTTTACTCTATTAAAACCGAGATACTTTTTATCACATTGATAATCATGTGGGTGTTTTTCGGACCTTGGAAAAAAAGTAAAAGGCCTATATGCGAGTTTAGTAAGACTTTTCGTGCCTTTGAACGTTAGGCAGCAAAATAAATGACTGTTATTATGAATGTGCGTTTATAGAAGATCATTTTCAATCGATAGTTATTCAGATACAGTTGATGCGAAAATTACAATGTCGATGACGCGTATAATTACGTGTGCATAAGTTATAATTTGAAAGGATATTGAGTACTTTCGAAAATGTCATCGGCTTGGTTTAAAGTAACGATTAACAAACTTTTTTCACTTCTATTACAACAAAACAGAAAGTACAACTCGAACCAGGATAACTACGTATATAAATTGTTTTACGAGCAGGAGACGAGTTCATGAGTAACAACTTACCCCAGCAAGTATACGCGTTAAAGTCTCTTTTACAAAATCGAGACGATTAAAAGCAAAAGAAATCATTTTAAACTTCAGTTCAAGACCAAAAGCTATTTTATTAAAATTTCTATATGTGATTTCATACTTATTTATGTAGTCTTTTAGTTGAAATTAAAAAAAATTTTATTCCGTTAAGTAACAGAGTGATCTGCTAAGTAGGTATCAGGCAAAGAATTTCCACTAAATTAGTAAATCAAGCACTTCTCATTGATATCAAAGGAATAAACTTTATGATCTAGCCTTCGCATATTTATAGTATTTGAATAAGTGAATTTATATAAGAAGGTAGATTGAAATGACAATCTTAAATTGCAAGCAGTTATAATACAGAAACGATCTTACTCTCTCAGGCACAAAACTAGCACGATAATCAATCAGTATCATGGAGGAAAATATTTTTTCCTCCTCGATATAGTTGCGTGAAGACAATCGTAAAGTAAAAGGAAGTTGCCCATGATAAAGAGCGCGCTTGCTCGCAAAAAGGCTACGACTGACGGGCGATTAATCGCGCGAGAAATTTCACGCAAAAAAAATAACTTGCCGGTGCGTGACGCGCGCGCACGATATCGATAATAATTGATTTTTATTATCGAACTCTCGCTCGATTTCTATTTTTGCCTTTTATGTATAGTTGTCGTTGAATTGATAGGCCGTTCATTTTTAATTGGGCTCAATGAATTTCAGTGAAGTTTTTATGTAACTGCCAGGAAGGATCGAGCGGAAAATTATGGCTTTTAGTCGAGGAAAAGTGAAAACACTGCGTGTAATTATTATTTAGCGAACAATGGCAATCAGAACACTTTATGGGCATGATTCTTTACACAATAAAATGTATACTCAGAGAAATAGATAATAACTACGTACAACAAAAAATTTCTGTTAATCTCTGGTGAATTAGAGAAAGTTACGTATACTGCTCACTAACGCTTCATGAGAACATTTACAGTAAAAGATATAATCTTATATTAAATGGAAAGCTAAAGCCCGTAAACTGTAAACATGATTTCCAACCCAATTAATCTTCTTGTGATCAACCGCGTTTATTGCGAGACTAATCTCAAACGAAATTGAACGATTTGTGGAGCTCACGTTTTGAATGATCGGCGTTTTATAAAATAAAATAAAAGTTACAATTTCTCATAACTAATAAAACTACTTTAAATTTTTCCGGAGCTGATGTTTCCGAAAATTCTTCAGTTCAACAGGCATGACGACCGAGAAAAAGATAAGTTTCCGAAATTATAAACACGGATATGTACTCGTCATCTTGTTTAACTACGCATTTTGTTTGACATACTCAGCGTCTAATCGTAAAACAATCAACGGGCAAAGAGAAAAAAGCGTTCAATAGTTTTGACAATATACGTCTACGCGGTCAGTGACTTTTCGTCTTATGCTTTAGTAGGTGCGATGTGTAGTACAATTTCAATGACATTTTATGCATTTCACATGTAATAATCAAATCCGAAATTGCATTTACTTCGCGAATATAAATGGATTTTATAATGGAAAGGAAAATTATCGAGTGATTTCTCTTTGCTGACGGCGATAATATTCCGGTCGTGAAATATTGATCCTGCACCTTATAAATGTTTTTTTCATAAACTTATCTGGATCGTGTCAAAGAACACAGGCTTTTTTCGTTTCAATACATGCACGTAATTTTTCAAGTGAGATCATAAAAAAGAAACTTGTTTTTGAAAGCTCGAATTCCAACGGTATTTTGTAAAATGCACAAGTAACAGTAAAATAAAATACCTTAATATTTCTTGCATTGTAAAGCAATTGATGTTCTCCAGAAACACAAAATCAAATAATCCTATCATATTTTACATAATGAATTATATTTTTTATCAAATCGTTTTATGCTGTGACTTGATCTTATGATCAATAAAATTTCTGTTCCAAAAATAAAATACATTCCAAGATTATCAAAAGATTGTTACCAAACCATAATTAAAATTAATTGTACATTTCAAAACTCAATTACCAATTACCGTGGTTTGTTGAAACTATACTGCGCTTTGCAAATAACATAAAGAAGAATCGATATTTCATTTGAGTACTTAATCTCCACGTAGACGCAACGATCACCTCCAACGAATCAAACGGCAAGGCTTCATCTCTAGCAAAACAAGACATTGTCTGGTACTTGTTGAAATTCATTTCCGATATGATACAAGCATCCGTCCGCGTGATGATGCCCAACCACAGTGAAACTTAATTGATACATTAGATTATTTATCTTTTTAATCTTTTTCAAGCTAATTAGATTTCAAAGTTGGGGAATATTCAAGATGGAGACTCGATTAGCGAGAATTGTGAGCACTATCTATAATGAAGAGAGCGTAGAAAAAAAAACGGATCGAGATATTACCATAAAAGATATTAGGCATTGGAGTTGTTTTTTTTCAAAAATATACGTAATACAGGAAAAAATGATGACTTTCTAAAAGGGTTACTAAAAATTAATAGTCATTCACAATTGTTTATAAAACACGATTTTCGTAAAATAAAACAAAATTCTTATTTATCGTTTGTACATCTTATCAAACAAAAGCCACCATCTTAAAATATTTCGTAGAGGCAATGAATAATGCAAGTGCATTTAAAAAGGTAACAAGAAAAATCCGCATTGCATTTGAAATCGAGAACAAATTTTGCATAAAAAATGGAAGAAAACAGACAAAGGCAAGATACCCGTGAGCGTGCAGTAAGCTTTTTCTCAAGATATATATATATATATATATATATATATATATATATATATATATATATATATATATATAACCATGCGCCAAACTAACAAGTTTTCAATTGAAATTTCACTTGGGGAGAGAGGGAGAGAGAGAGAGAGGAGGAAACGATGTCCCATGGAATATCGTGATATGTCGGGTGCATGTGTGCTCAATTCGAAAACGTGTGGACAAGCACCACAAACAATTTAATAAGTCTCAGATGGGAGACGTATTTTTTCTTTCGTTTTCATTGTTGGCGAAATTTGTATAATGAAGCGTGGAATGCGTAACGAGTTTTTCGGAGACGCATGCATGAGTAACGGAACAAACGATGTATGTTAGAGAAACTTTTGAAACATACATCGCGATAAGAGATTTTATTGTTACAAGTCAAAAAGCCGTGATTTACGCAACGGCAGCAGTATTGCAAAGGCAGTTTGGCTTTAATTGTGATAAGATAATTTGCGCACGGCCATTTGAAATGACAATGTATTTTTCTCGCATAACTTTCAAGCAGATTATGTTTGCCTAAATTAAAAAAAATATAAATTATGTATATTTACAGTGAAAACGAGATGATGTGCAGTAATTTATAAGTGCAAATACGCAGCGATAAAAAATTAATGGTCTGCATTTTTGTATTTTAAAAATTTTTACTCAAGTTTTAAAAAAAGACGCTATCACTGTTGGCAACTAATCTTATCTGAAATATCATACTGTCGTTATCGATAAAACTATTCTTTTTCTGATTGCAGACTTGTGTAGGTTGACAATTGCGTAAGATAAAAAATACAGCTATATACCGTCCAACCTCAGTGATAACCCATCGAAAAGCTCGCACCATCTTTGCACATATTGTTTGCAAAGAGCAGACTTTCGAAACCCCACACACAGATCAGGTAATCCGATCAGAAAACAAAGGACAACAACTCACCTCGGTGGTCTTCATCGCTGCTCCGTGTTAATTTCCGACGCGCCAGGTGTGCCAGTTACGCACACACGTAGCTGCGGTGACTGTCTTATGCGGTCGCGCGCTTAGCGCTTACTGATGCTCCCCGTTCCGTCGTCGTTGATACTGCGCGTGTTTACCTATGCCACGACAACACATGTCGTCTGCCCCGCAAGCAATTGGCAGATCCTTCGCGCGTTCTTCGCCACGCGTATCCTTGGCGTGCAATATCAACCGGTCGAAATAAACGTGTGTATATAGAGAACTGTTTAACGGTACACGTAGCTCTCTTTCTCTCACTCTAATAATACACGGGCCTGTTTTTCAGTTGCACCCTGCACTAAATACGTACCCGAGCACATTAAACTTGGATTGGCTCTGATTAATGAGGTATATTAACAAAATATAGGCGAGCTATTCAAAGCACACGCGTATGTTGAATTCAAAGCGCCAAGACGGCACTGACCTTGTTCTTGGTCTTGAGGGCTGACTGCAACTGCTTGCCTATGGAAAGGCTTACTCGCTCGCTCGCTCGGTCGCTCGCTTGGCTTTGCGCGAGGGCGCAGAAAAACTCCTCTTCCGCGTGCCTCTCTCCTTGCACTACACTTGCATCGCATGCATCGCGCGTGGGATATATCGCGCCATTGTTTTCTTCTCTCTCTCTCTCTCTCTCTCTCTCTCTCTCTCTCTCTCGTCGTGGTGTCCGTTATTTAGATGACGTTATGTTTTTTATTATTACTGTCGTTTTCGACTGCTTTGAATTGACATATAGGCTTTGAATTGGGAAATAATATGATGTGGTAGTGCCATTATTGTGTAGACTGTTGCTGCAGTGATTATTACAAGTCTTCTAATGCATGGCATTCAAATTGCTGTTCTGTTACGGTGAAACATTTTTTGAAGCGATTGTATTGACTAAAACTGTATAAAAATTATGTTGATTCCTCTTATAGTATATTATTTTGCTTTTGATTAAATGGTAATTATTCTCTTCTTTCTCAAGTGATACAATGTTAAATTTCCACCCGGGATATAATACAATTAATTTTATGCACATACATAATTACTCTTCAATCTATAGTAATATAGCTAAATATGAATTTGTAAATCACATTATCAGCTACAAGCAAATTTTGGAACTACACTTGAAATCTCGCACCTTTGTGCGTTTATTACGACTATAGTTTTATATTTCAAAATACATTTTTGCGACGAAATACTCCGTTTTTTTATTGCTTGTTAATAACTCATATATGATACACCCACAGTGTAGCTGTGTAACTGAATTTTATCAACCAAAGACTTGAGTAAGAAAATAAAAATCGATTTACATTTTTCTAAATTAAAAGTAAGTATATAAATTAGTATATCAACATTCAAGATACATATATGTACACTTTAGTATATTTTTATTATGATTATACCGTCGTTCTCGTTGTATTATTGCATGTAATTGCATATAACATTACAACAGTTATGATGAATTCCATGATCAAGCATCGCTTTTTTATTGCATCTAAAAATATACACAGTCTATAGCTGAAACTTGTTCCAATGATATTATTAAATATTTATTGAAATATAATTATTACAAAAACATTACAAAAGCTTCATAATTAAATTATGATAATTAATCAAATATTGTCGAAATAATTATCATGATAACTCAAGCATTGAATGATAGTTACGTTCGTAATTGAAGTAAAATGATTAAGTAATTATAAAATCTATATGGCTTTTAATTTAAATCATGCACTCTGTGAACAAATATTCGAACTAAAATTGATATCGCACATGTATTTATTGGCTGTTATGATTCTTTTAACCTCAAATATGATTTTGCAAATTGCAAGTTGCAATCTTACAAATCAACAAAGTGTAGTTTTTTCAAATTTGGTAAAATGGTACATAATCAGTCTAAAAAGTCATCTGGATTTCCTTTACCCAAGAGTAAGAATATAACGATCTGCCTTTTTCTTTAAAATTTAGTCAAAACTTTTATATAAACTAAAATTGTAATATTTCAAAGTATATCTTTCTTTTATTTCAGTTGTATCATCACCAGGATCAAAGATAACTCTAGGACAGAACTTTACTGGTCTTTCAAGATTAGTCCGAGACAATGTTGCTGATGTACATGCCAATATCCAGCAGTGGAATACGCTATATCATCATGGTGTTCAAATTCTTAATAAAATAATACTTTCGAAAGTAGATGAAACTTATCCAAATGAACTTGTGAGCCTTTGTGAGGATTTAGAAAAAATTTGTGATGAAATGGTAACTATTTTAAAGTATAAAAATAACCAAAGTTGAGAGCTACATGTATTTTCATTATTATATTTAAATTTTAGGACACTATTGTTGGAAATTTAAGAATACTTGCTGATAAAATGGAAAAGATTTCACAATTACCAGATACAGATCAAATTTTATTCTCAACATGGCACATGAAGAAATTTGGTGAGTTTCAAATTATTCTAATATCTTCAATTTATTAATAAAATTAGCTGTTATTAGCAAAAATATAAAACTATATTGTAATTATTTTAGTTTCTATAACTAATGAAATCTATAATGTACACAAAAAGGAAGCTACAGTAAAACGAATTATCCTAGAAAATGTAGCTCATGAGTATACAGAATCTTTAAAAGTATTACATATAGCAGCATGGCTCTATCAACCATTTATACCAGACAATATTAATATTGATTTGGAGACGATGCTAATTGAAACAAAGTTAAGACAACTTCAAGGAAAAACTTGAAGTATAGAAGAAATTACATATTAACAATTTTTGAATCACTCATATTTTAAAAATTTTTTACATACAAGTAATGAGAAATACAAATTTTATACAATTTAAATTTAGAATTTTTATTAGAATTTTTTGAACATATGACAAATTTTGTCAAAAATATACATTTGATAATACACTTACACCTTTGAGATCATCTCAAAACTATTAATATTGAAAAAATGCTGCTATAAAATTCATAATTTTTTAGCACCTGGAATTATTTTATTTTCATTGTTTAAAACGACATTGAAAAATAGAAATCTACAATGAGTGAATATAAGTTACATCGCTTTATAAATACTTACATTTGTATAAGTTATTAATTTAAATTATCTTGTCAGCTGCATTATCAAGCTGACTTCATTTTATTACTCTTAAAAAATGCTTTAAATCACATTTTCCATTTGTATGTTACTCTTAAATGTAATAGATTTTATACACAGCATATATTAATAATAACATTCAAAGTTTAGCAGAAGTTACACCACAGTTCACTTGGAGAATTCTTTTGAAAACTTGATAGTGTCTAATAATTACAACTTTTACATGTTCTAAATGACGCAGATTTTGTTTTATAGAACACAGCGGTATAAGTTACCTAATTCATCTACTTTCGTTTTTCAAATTATAACAATCATTTATCCAAATATTCAAAGTTATTATATTACATATGTAATATTTTTTTTACATATGTTGTTTTTTTTTTATTTTTAAAAAATATGCACATATTACACATATCAACAATAGTTTACATTCAATTATTTCTATGTGCTTGCATTCCAATATATTATAATTTTTGAAATGAAATGCACCCTTTCGATTTCTTTGCTTATAAAAATCCTAATGCAGACTAGAGTGTGACTCTTTTTACATAGAGTTTTTATACTTATATCTACTTAGCTCTTAATCATAATGTAAGTATACCAGAATGTTTTTGTACGAGAATACACTAAGTAGTATGTACAAGTTGAATATTGATTAGTCATTTCACATAAAAATATAAGTGCTCTGGGGCACGAGCTTCAGTCAGTTATTAATGTATACATTTAGTTAATAAAATACGATATGCACGCTGATATTATTCAAATAATCAATACAAATATTTTGTTAACTAGAACATATTTTTTTTCTTAATAAAATATCAGTTATAATCTTTTTTTACACTGTACATTGTATAGAAAGTTCAGTGAAGAAGATAAAGGTAAGAATAATGTTGTATAAGACAAATTTCAATAACCAATCGTATTTTAGAAAAAAATTGTTGGATAGAATATAAAAAATACAGAGGTGAATAATGAATGGCAACTTTAACTAGCGTAAAAATATACTTGCAAATAAAAACTGCATCAGTAGCCAAATTTTTATAGATTCTATTAATATTCGATTAAACAATTGCCAATATAAAGTGAATAACGAAAAAATTTTTCTTATAACTACATTAGACATTTTCAAAATTAGATACGCTGGGAAAAATAAACAAAAAGGTATCTTTTCTGAAAAATAAAGCATTAAACGCGTAACCATAAGCAATATATACATTATAATATCATATGAGATAGCTTAAAAAAATTGGCTCAATTCAAAAATCAACGTTCTCTTACGTCAAATAATTGACTCTTAATAAAAGAAAAAAAAAGCAAATACACCTCTAGGAACTTTACCTTTCCTAACGAAAGTAGAATTGTGGACCGCTATTATCAACTCCTAGTGTTTCTATTGAATTCTTCGCTCAACTCGTCAAAGTCAAGATCAGCATCCAGATGACTATTGCCATTTAACAAATTACTTTCAAGTAAATTCTCCGGTAAAATACTCTTTAATCTTTCCGAGACAATATCATCGATATTAGAACTGTCAACAAGATGTAAGTGTTCAACAAGTTTCTCATCGATCATGAGATTCTTATCAATGCCAGAACTACTGTTCAGAATGTCCAAGTGTGTGATGTGGTCGTAATTTTCCATTTTCGATATATCCAAATTATGTGAGCCATCGAAAATATTTGAATCCGGACTATGGTTGCTGCAGTTTGTCGTTATCTGAATAGTATTCTCGTGATGATTACTGTCATCAGATTTAAGCTCTTCTTCGTTAGAATCCATTTTTTTTGGGATTAACTTTCTGAATCCTTCATTGAAACTATCGGTAGAACTAGCAGATATAAAGTGGAAACCATTACTCTGTATCTTTCCAAAATCTTCCATCTCTTGATGGAAAGAGTTGAGCATACCATTGCCCAACTTGATAAACCCATCTTCTGTTGGCTCTAATTTGATAAACGTGTTCTGCATATTATCCATTTTTGCTTGCTCGTAGCTGCCATTGAGTTTCGTGAACACGTCGGTGCAACTGGAATCTAAACTATCCCCTAACTTTGTAAACTCGCCTTCTTTTAAGAAGCTTGAGCTATTGTTTGATGCAACGTTGATACTCAATTTTTGGAATCCAGGATTGTCTGTTGTCTGAACCTCAGCGCCGCTGTTCAAGACCTTCGATACGTTATTCACCTTCGTTACATCGTTAAGTGAATTCGAACAATTATTTCTTGGTACGAGAGTTAGAGCGCTCAATACTTCTGGACAGTTAGCAGATGGATCGTTTCGACGATCATTAAGGAACTCCGACACGCTAAGATCTGAGCTTTCTGAGAAACCACTCGATAACCTTTCTTCTATATTTTCTTTACCTTCAAAAACAAAAAGAAGCATAAAGTATAAAATATAAATTACATATCTACATTTTTTGTTTTCAACGAAATATTAACACTAATATCTAATACAATTACCTTCTTCCAAAATATCATCAGTCTTTTGTCTTTTAAGTGGTGGCTCCATACCATTATCAATGTCAAAAGTTTCACCAACATTGGTCTCTGATTCTTCAAATGACAATGTTTCGTTAACTTGGTAAAATCCAGATCTCATGTTCAGAGTTTCGCAGAGTGCATCTTCGCTGAGATCTATCACGTCATTGGTCAAAGTGCTCTCGTGATTGGCAGGAGAGAAAATACTTCTCGACTTTTCACGTATCCTATCGATAAACTCTTTGATCTCGGACAAGAACGTATGGACATTGTTATCGGATTTGAGGAGAAGTAAATCATAGAGCGAGAGTGAGTTAGCCACTGGTTTGCCTGCAATTTTCACTATTTCTGATCCTTCACATACCGAAATTGCTTCTTGTAGTTTTTGTTGACGACGCTCGGATTTCGCTTCGGGTGTCACGTAAGCCCAAGGCCCCCGCTTTTTGCCTTTTCGTTTGAGTGTATCCAATGCAGGTGTCTGTAAAATAAAACGGGAAAATTGTAATTGAGAATTAGAATCCAAAACAATTTGTAAATAATGTAAGCAACTTTAATCATGACAAACCTTCAACTCAGGATCGGGAGTAGGCGGTGGCAACTGATCCGGACTCCCGTGATCGGGGTGCATTTCAAAGTGCCTGGACATGCGCGTCCTGCCCAGATAAATTTTGTTGCACGTAGGGCACCTAAAATGGTCGGAAATCTTTCGTTTGGGCATCTCAAGACCGGCCAACAATTCTGTTCTCTGACTGCCATCTTCTTCCTCGGTTTTACCACTTCCATTTGTATTGTAATCGCTATAACCTCCGTCAGAATCATCCAAGTCTGGCTGTGTAAAGTCTAAGTGATGCAGATGCTTGTAATCACGTACCATGTGGCGAGGCGGTCGGGACAGTCGGCCTGACCTTGTTCGGGCCACTATTTTTTTTCGCTCGTCCTACAAGTAAAAAAATCAATATTATTATAATTGAATTTATATTGATTTTAATCGGATAAAAATTGAAAACTGTTTAAAAGATAATACCTTTGAATCGTCGTGTTCCTCTTCCGTCGAAAGTTTGTTTTGGGAAATAGAGGTTTTTATTGCACTTTTCTTAGGCCTACCGCGTTTCCCAGCTTTATTTTTGAGTAACGAATTTGAATTTTTCATTTTCGAGTCAATATCGTCAGGAAATACCAGTCGATACACAACTTTTTCGTTACTACTGTTTGTCTCTTCTTTGCGTTGCTGCAGCAGTTGAGCTATGTGTTTCAGTTGAGCTTGTGATAAACGCTGCATACTGGAAAAGAAATTCAAATTCGTATTTCTTTTGTTTGAATTCGTTCAAGTGTAACTTCATAGCATCGACAGTTTTTTTTAAAATAAATGACTCTGTCTTACCATTTGAGCTCAAAAAAACATAGACTCTATATATTTTAATTAAAATTGGAAAAACTTTTCTATCATTAAAAAAAGTGACATTATAAATGAATAAAACCAATGAAATTTGCTAAAATGTGACCATGGATAAACAATTTCCATGGATAAACAATGTGAAAGATGAATTGATAGAGTATCAAGTAAAGTTGATGTATATTAAAATTTATTACCTGTGATATGAATTCCCTTGTTGCACTATTTGGATGGGATTTTCACTAGAACCTAAAGGCTTGCTTGGATCAGGTGCATCTGATTTTAAGCTAATAGGATTTTGAGAAATAGGCTTCTTTTTCATTGCTTTCATAAGAGAATTGACATTTTGTTTCAGTTTTGCAGTAACTAGCGGTTTCAATCCTTCAGAAGATTGTACTAGCTTTACTAGTGGAGTTTTCTGTGTAGATTGTAATACATTTACAATATTCTGTGTAGTCAAACTATTATTTGCAACTTTGGTTTGTGGCTTCAAAAGTGACACAGGGCTTGAAACAGTCTGCAATTTAGTAGTTGAGCTTGATTCAGTTATTAACCTAGCATTATCATGCTTCATAACTGGTGTTGTTCTGAATATAATTGGAGTGTTTGAATTCTTTGCTATTAATGGACTTTTTACATTTGTAGTTTTGAATGACTGTGCTGGACATTGAATAGACTTCAATAGTGGATTTGAAACAGTATGTTTAATTGTATTACTGTGAAGCAAAGTATTTTTGGATGCAACAATATTACAATTTGTTTTCAAAATAGGGCCAAAATACTGCTGGAGATTGGTCTTTTGTTGTATTTGTGCTGGGACAGACTTTTGTACAGAAGACTGACGAATCTGGAATTGAATATTGTCATAAGCATGATACATTTTAAAATAAAATACACTAGGTTTATAAATCAAACATTAAATAAAACATAAACTTACCATATTGTGACCTAATGTAGATATATTACCAATGTTTATTGTATTGTGTGGCTCATTGATTAACTTATTACTATTACTACTATCACATGTTTTGGGGATTATTCTAGATGTATTCAACATTTGCATTGATATGTTATTTGCTGTGCTCATGAAATGTGTTCCAACTGGCATAGCCTTAATTATTTGTGGTGATATGGTATTTATTACATTAGTTTTCGGTAATAATAATGAATTCTGTGATGTCTGTGTCTTAGAGCTATTATTTGATAATATCCTAATACTTTTAACCGGAGTAAGAACTGTCTGTGCTGGTTTGAAAATCAACTGGGATGAAGGAAGAATAATAGGATACCTTTGTAAAATCTGTGCTTGAGTTTCTGAAACATTTGTCTGCAAAGTGCTTTGAGGTATATTCAATTGAACTGTATTTTGTAAATCGTTTCCGTTACATTGTGATATGGTAGTTCTTATAAAATCTTGTTGCCCAAAATTATTCTGTTCATTGGATTGAATCTGAGCTTGAATATTATTCAGATCTTGAGAAGTTGTATTATTCTGACATTGATTTAGGTTATCATTGACTGATACATTATTAGCATTAATCGTTTCATCTTGATAAATATCTTGTGGTTCACTGGAAAAATAACATTATTATTAGTGCATGAGAATAATAACAACATATAAGTTAATTTTATCTTATGCAAATGAATAATGGCAGGTAGCATTGAAAATAGGTCCAGTTTTGTAAATTGAAATGCTTTGAACGAGAGTAAATTAAACAAATAATCATAAGTTACAAGAAGCACAACTAAAAAGAATAGGTGTGCTACTTATTGATCAACACAATAAAATTATACCAATGTAATAGCTTTTGTTGAATCATTGATCAAAGCATATAGAAATGGATAAAGCTACACATCACTATAATAGTCAAAACAATGAAAAGCCTTCACATACGTCTCCTGTACAGTCCACTCAAAGTCAACTCCATCCTCATTGCTAGGCCTAAATAGTCCGCTCTGTGTGAGCTCGGAGATGATCCTCTGAGAATCATTTTCAACGAGACTTTGCTGCTGCTCTACTTCCTGAGGCTCGTCGACGATTTTAAATGTGATACCAAGTGCTGCTGCCTGTTCGGCACTGAGTTGTATCACTTGGTTATCGTCGTCGGAATTACCAAGGATGTTCATAAGGTCAGGCGGTGACTCGTCCTCGTCGATCACCTGCTGAAAGGCTTGCTGCAGCAGATCGCCGCTGACACTTGTCTTAGCCATTATTTACTCTGTTCTGCACACACAGTCGTGCAATGACGAGGAGGGCAGACGACGAGGTTAAGTTTGACGCATGCTTTGTATTGTACAGTATCTCCAAAGGGGATGGCACGCGCGAAAATTTTCTTCCCGGGCCGCGTTGTTGCTCTAGCCACGCTATAGGTATCGCTTTTCTTTTTTCTTTCTCTGTCTCGCTTCCAGAATGCAGTCACGCCAACAGCGCTTTTTTCCTTACTACGTGAACTGGCTAGTGGCGGTGGATCGAGTCGGTTGTCAGTTGTGAAGTTGGCGCTGATCATTGCTAATTATTGGTAGCGCGAAGATTTTGAACTAGAATAGTACTCTACATTACGGAAATATTTTTCATAATGGAATCTAAGATTTCACTAAGTCAAATTTGAACGCGTTAGCTTATCTATATTACTATTGTAAAATATAAAATATATACTATGAATTTATATAATCATTAACATAATAAATTGCGATACTTGGTTGAAAGAGGACTCAATTCTTATTTCAAAAACGCGATATTAACTAATTGAAAGCTTTTGCTACTGTTATATTTGCATAGAGCTCATATGTATACGTAGAATTGACAAAATATACTATTACTGACTTGTGCACTAAGTTATCCATCCAATATTGTAACGAGAATGACTACTTTGATAATAAACATCGTAAATTTCAGCAAACATAATCGATTTTGATAAATAAACATCTAGATCAATAATTTCCAACAAAGAAAATGGCTAAGTCAATCATATACACACGGTCGGCGATTGTCATCATGATCGATCTGTTGCTCACGTATAATCAACTAAGTTTCAGTTAAGGACGATCAATCGTCAATCTTTTTCTCATTCACGAAGAAAGGAGCTTCTTTATCGCGCTCCCGCAAACCCGAGCGTCCAGTCGAACTATAAACGTCAGTCCAGCGTGCACGAGTCAGTCAGATAGTCAATCTTGGAGCAGTTTGGATTTCTGTGTACAACGAGAAGAAAAAAGAAATAAAACAAATCGTGTACGACAAGTATCAGCGTGGAGGAAAAGTCAAGCGGGTAAACATTTGTGTTTTCTAGTGTTTCACATCTGGGAAATTTCAAAGCGATTCGTGGATCACTGAAAATTAATTACGTTCATAAAGGTAAACTTTGCCTGTTGATGTTTAAGAATGCATATGAATTTAGAAATCATTGAAACTCGAGATGACGAGTTCACAAGAACAAGTTGCATGCTCTTCTTTCGATCTTCAACCTATTCTTTAGTACGCTCATAAAAAAAACTTGTCAGACTAGTCTCATTATACACGCACACACACGCATACACATACACACACCCTCACACCCATACATACACGCGCGCACACACACACACGCACACACACGCACGCACACACACACACATCGAAAATAACTTGTATCTCATCCAAATACAAGGATTCGCTGCAGAGGAAAACTATCAATTTTTTTATTATCAACAAACGATATGTTTAAGTAGCGCGTGTTTGAGTACCGAGATAAAAATGGGGAGTAATATTTGAATAAGTTCATTGATAATGTGTAAAAAACAGCACCTCTCGGCAAAATATAAGCCTTTGTATTACGTAGCATAGCCTTGGCGTTTCCATTCCAATTGAGTATAATTGTAAGTTAAAGAACAGAGTTGTGTATATCCGCGCCAAGCGAACGTTCTTTGGAATCTTACAAAATAATCATGGTCGAAGAGATAAATTGATATACTTGATCACTTAACATGATGCAATTTCTTTAGAAGGCAATAACTTATCTTGGAGAATAATGATAATGTGATGAACGAGTGACCGCTATTATGGAGTGGATTTACGAAAGTCTTAAAATTTTCGCGCTTTTCTTAACGACTCTCTGGTTTTTCACATGGCTATGCGAGAGCCGCAATGGATCAGGTATGGATAAATAAAGCGCTAATCTTATCATTATATGCTTCAAGTCGAGATCATTCCGAGATTATCGCTTGCAATTCACCTGGTCATGCAGTGAGGACAATAGCCATTAATCATTCTTTATCTCGAATGATAATTTATGATGGTAACATATATGTACAAATAAGAACCGGATATTTTTTTCGGGAACATTATATCACATAAAATAAACTTATTTTGAATTCACTAGATAAATATCATCGGTGACTGTTTATACATTGATATATAGCCAAATAGCATGTTTCAGTTGTGTAAAATTGACTCGAAAAAACTCATTATATAGTTCATTTGCTTTAATAAAGTGAAAATAACATTATTCAAAATGAACGACAGTGTCCGGAAATACCTTTTTGTTATCGTCTTAATTTCGTCTCTCTACAATAGAATCATGCTGGAGACGCGAAACTAAAAATTACTTAGATTCATAATTTATTATTTGCTTGTTTTTTTTCCTACAATCTAACTGCCTGTTCATCAAACATCATCTAATTAGATTAATTATAAATTCACCTTCCTATGCCTTGATTGCTTTGGTAAGCAATAGCTTTTTTGATTGATACGATTTTAATTGATGCGCGTACAGATAAAATCATTAAGCTGTTGGCATAAATATATCTATTATAATAACCGGAGAATTGTTACGCTGTTCGTGCTATGAAGGTTGGCTGTTCGCATTGAGGCGGCAATTGGCTTTCCAATGGATTTTAATGAGGCAGAAGGTCGCGTCAAGAGCAACTTCTTCTTCCAGTAGTATGATGAGAACGCTTATTGATGACGTCTCTGATCTGAAACACGTGAGTTTAATATTTTTTTCGTTTTCTTTTCGAGTATACTGCGTTAAATGGTGCCAAAAATATCATTTTCCAGGACACAAACATTATAAGCTATTACGGAACAGACCAGAGGCATAATCACTTGTTTATTAGAATTAATCATCGGCTAAAAAAGCCCAGTGAGCTGGTACTTTTTTTAAGGCTGGACGATGGGCGCACTTATGAATTACCTGGTGAGCTGTTAAAATTTTGCATTAATGTATGCAAATCCGGCTTACTGAAATAAAACATTATAGATCACCCTAATACAGTCATAAGTGACATAGAAAACTCAACTTGGTCGGCTACTGATTTAAAAATACACGTGCTGCAGTCGACAAAACGCACGCGAATTTTATTTAACGGGCTTCTTAGATTGGGTAATCGAAAGGATATTAATTGTGATATCGATGTTGACGTTCAACACATACGTTTGAATTGCATGTAAGTCGATGATATTTAACATACCTGCGTCACCGAAAAAGGCGGTTATAAGATGTTTTGGACTCATTTTTGTACAGCTTCATCGCAAATACCAAGCCGTATTTTCAGAAGGAGTATTGGAGTACAAATTTATTAACCGAAACATTAGCACATAGTTCTTGGAAAAAATCAAAATGGAACGATTTTCTGTGAGG
Organism: Phymastichus coffea; assembly: GCF_024137745.1. Taxonomy (NCBI): domain Eukaryota; kingdom Metazoa; phylum Arthropoda; class Insecta; order Hymenoptera; family Eulophidae; genus Phymastichus; species Phymastichus coffea. The sequence continues at coordinate 155,041 of NW_026707018.1, read as the reverse complement.
ATTTTTTAACAGTTCTAGCTGTCAATGCTTTTTTATCATAAACTTATTTTAGCAACAAATTGGACGTCGATCAAATCGACCAATATGGTTCGATAATGGCTCAAGTAACATTCGAAGATTCGTCTATCAGGCAGCTATATTTGCGAGGAATGAGAACTTCTCAATGGGGAAAATTTGATGCTATCTATTTTGAAAGAAACTTTTGTATCACGGGTACTGACACCTTGGGAATTTCATTCCATTTGCGATTGAGCAATCTTAAGGATGACGTTAAAAAGTAAACTAGTAATAAATTCATTTTTGAATGATATTTAATAATGTTGATTGCACGTGCTACTGTTTTAGTATACGTTTAGGTCATGTGAAAAATCACGAGGATAATTTACATCCCATCCAATCGATGAATTTTGATGTTGACGAATTCATGAATCGTTACAATAACGGATTTGACGAATACTCATTTCAATTTTCAGGTGGGTCATTTTAATAAACAAACTCTCAATTAAATATATAGAACTTTTCATAAGCTGATTTACTTGTAGCTGGCAAAAGAAAATACGAAGCACTCATTAAATTACACAGGGAAACCCTAAAAACTTTTTACGGCGGCTCTCCTTGGGATTCTCAGTATATTTTTTGCCGATTCGAATTAAAGCTGAATAATATTTCTGGTACAGAATCGTACATGCAATAGTGCTGTTATATCCTACGTTATATGTAAAATTATTGTAGGTGTCGGAATGATACAATTATGTGAGCCATTTGTCGGACCGTGTCCTATAAATATTCCCTCTCCCAAAAAATTAACTCTAACGAGCAAGCCAGCTGCTGATAAACAAGTCTATACACTACTTTTCGAGGATCAACGGTGTCGGAATGAATGTCTGGTCGGTGGTAAGGGAGCATCACTTGCTGAACTTACTGCAATCGAAACCACAAAGGTATCATTCAAAACTGTAACGAATATATTTGCTCAACATACATCGACCGATATCGTGAATTCTATATATAGTTTATAGTACCCAAAGGATTTTGCATAACAACAAATGCACTAGATGCGCATATCAAATGTCACGCAAACTTGACGGAAACGATTGACGAATTCGTCAAAGTTTGTTGTGAGGAAAAAGCAGGAGATACAAAAGAACGCACTCAGAAGTACGTTGAAATAAAAATAAATAATTGTAAAAATCTATGGAGGTGACTATATATCTCATTTTACAGAGTGATAGCTGTATTGCAAAGTACTCCGATGCTGCACGCAGTCCAAGCTGAAATTTTAAGAACATTTGAAATGTTAGATTCCAAGTCTACATACGCGGTGAGATCAAGCGCGGTGGGTGAAGACAGTGATGACACGTCTGCAGCTGGACAAAACTCGACGTATCTTGGTATCGAAAGTGTCGACAAAGCCATTATGTACGTCACTCACTGCTGGGCTAGTCTGTATACTCATCAAAGTGTCGAATACAGGTCAGCAATTTTATTTTGAGCATCTGTTATTTTGAGTAAAAACATTTAAAAAATACGGAACGACTATACTTTTAAATATATTTGCAATTCGATATAGTTTTGAAATCGAGTCACTTTTTTTTCCTTTCACTAAATTCGGATGAAGACCAATGAAGACCATCTAGAATGAAGAAAACTTTTGTTCTTATTTTAAAAACTTTTTTATTGCCGTGATATTATGTACCAGCACAGGCGACAGCATGGACTTCCGATAAAAGCGTCGATGGGTGTTTGTGTGCAACAAATGGTCGATGCAGAGGCTGCCGGAGTAATGTTCACGAGGCATCCAATCACCGGAAATCCCAAAGAAATATTAATTACCTCGAATTACGGTTTGGGAGAGGTACTCGCTCAATTTTCAATAAGTTTAACTTTATCTGAATATCTCTCACGCTGTTTTTTCAGAGTGTTGTGTCCGCCCTCGCAGATCCAGACACGATAATCGTCCAGCGAGACAAGAAGAATTCACTGACCATCAAGTCATCGACGATTGGGAAAAAATCACGAAAGGTTACTGTAAATAGCGACATCGGTGGTACAGTTCACGCAGACGTGTCCGAAAGTGCAAAATCCAAGCTATCGATTAACGACGAATTGTCTTTGAAACTGGCTGAGATCGGAGTGATGCTTGATAAGTTGTACAATGCACCGCGAGATATTGAATGGGCTGTCTCAAAAGGCCAGATCTACTTGTTGCAGTGCAGACCTGTGACTGCATTGGACGCTTGGACAGAATTTGAGCTTATACACGAGTTAGGTACGAATTTTGGAGCTGAAGTAGCGGGGCGACATAAGGAATGCCTTGTTTTTTGACTAGGTGGAGGTGTCCCAAGTGATAGCGATATTCTGACTCTCGCTAATGTAGGCGAAGTTTTACCAATGGTTGCGACGCCCTTGACCATTAGTACTATTATTCACGCTCTTAACATTTCCGTAGAAAGTAGTATAGAAAGGCGTCTTATGAGCGATAACTATAAACATGGCATGTTTATTGTTAATTCCAAATGCTTTCTTAATTATGCGAATGTGAGTATGATTACTCATTTATTTGAAAAAAAAACATTTTATCTCAAAACTCTACACACGTGTAAAAATTGTGCAGTTTTTCTTGCGATACGTTGAGGAGAGGATAACGCTCGGTAGTAAAGTGATGGAAATCGCGGTGTGCGGTCACACTGTGATTACGCCGGAACTCAATGAATTAGGATTAAAGCGAAACGGTGGTCCTGCGGGAAAACGAGATCGACTAAAACTTCTGTGTGAAATGGGTGCCGATCTTTGGAATAACTCGCGAGCTGTCAGACAAGCCAACGAGACCATCGAACGATGTAGAATGATTTCAAAAACGATGCCAGGCCTATCAGCCAACCAATTACATAAACTGTTGGGTGACATAATGTCTGAGCACGTTAACCTTACAATGCTTCATACCCATACCACCAGGTGCAGTGTCTTCAGTCAAGTATTAATGCTGTCGATACTCTCCGAGGGCAATGAGCAACTTTCGATGGAGCACTACTCAGATATCGCTGTGTTGCTTGGCTCGTGTAGCGACGTTATTAGGTGAGTAGTATACGCAATGACTAAAAAACAATGCAATTCACTGATTCGAGCGATGGCTCACAGCGCGCAAGTGCCATTGACACTCAAACAGATAACGCAGACAATCAAGGAGAACGATTTGAGCGAGGACTTTAAACAAGTCAATCCCTCGGAAGCACTTTCCTGGCTACTAACCCACTGCCCGAAAGTTCACAACCAAGTCCAGAAATTCATCGAAATCCATGGCCATCGAGGAATCGAAGAGTTCGAACTCATCACGGAAACTTGGGGTATGAAACCCGAAAAGTTTCTGTTAATCGTCCAGGTAAATGATACAGATGAAAGTGGTTGTCCTTGGAAAGTGATAATATTTCTGTCTTATACAGTCGATGTTAGATTCCCCTACCGACAACAACACTAAAACCAGTGAGCTCAGCCCGAGAGAAACAGTAGCTCTTCTCAAAACACCTCGTAAGTCGAGCACACGGTGGGTGATGGCGATGTTGCTACCATGGATGCGACGCACAGTTTCACAGAGAGAGCACACCAAGTGCCTTCTAATTGAATTGGTGCATATAATGCGTATGGGTTATCGTAAATTGGCGGAAATGCTCGTGCAAGAAGGCACTCTACCCGAACAAGAACTCGTATTTTTCCTCACGCGCGAAGAGCTTGCCAAGATCGTTCGCACTCCTTGTCCTAGCTTAATAAGAAAGGCTGTGAGACGCAGAAAGCTCAGACCTAAGCTGCAAAAATACAAATATAATGAAATTAGTTATGGAATGCCAAAACCTATCAAGGTTGGTCTAATTTTATTTGTACCGAAATCATATCTTCATCCGGATTTTATCGTTATTAATTATATATGACGTTTGACCATTCAACTAACTAGAAAATTATTTAATTTTGGTCACAGCTAACGAAACTGTCAACATTTAGTGGCGGAGCCCGTATTCAAGGGACCTCGGTGTGTAACGGTGTGGCAACAGGTCGAGCTTGTGTGGCTTTAAGCCTTAAAGAAGCAGCACTTATTCGATCCGGAGATATTCTTATAACTCAGGCAACCGACATCGGCTGGAGTCCGTATTTCCCATTGCTCGCAGGTGTCGTCACCGAACTTGGTGGTCTGATTAGCCATGGTGCCGTAGTTGCTAGGGAATATGGCTTACCATGTATAGTTAGTGCTGAAAATGCCACGAGGATCTTTACAACTGGTAATATTAGCTTTTTCCTTTAAGAAAAAAGGATGGCTATTGAAGAGTTATTTTTGCATTGCAGGTGACACTGTCACGCTGAACGGATATGCAGGCACGATAGAATTTTCGGAAGCAATGCACCGTGAAAAACCTTAATTAATATTGTTATGAAGCACTGTTTTGTTGATCGTTAGTATCAATATTGTTAAGTTTTGATGAATGGTTTTAATTGTAAAAATAAAACTGCATTTGCTTTTCTATTGGTATATCCAGCAATATCGTAATATATTATAATAGTTGTTTCAACTCGGAGCTCGTTTAACGCTTCTTGTCTATGTCTACAGTTAGTGATAATTTAAATAACCTTCCAATTCTGTGCTGTTCCAAATCTCCAATTCAGTACAGTTAGACTTCTGATCGGTATGACAATCGATAGATCGAAATATGTCTTAAGAATTTCCTCGATAGACGCAGTAATACTGCTATTAGTTTGTAAAAACTTACGCATGTTAAATTTATGACTTTGTGAACTCGATATAGATGAAATTACGAAGTTTCTGCAGTCATTAAGAAAAGTTTATTTTTTTATACGATAGTAAAATTGACTTGAAGTTATCTCTTCTCATCTAAAGTTTATTTACAATTTCAACGAGCAAACTACGAAAATAAAAAATTGACATCCTATAACGTTAATATATTAAAAGTTCACGTAGAAAAACAATGATTACTATAAAAGTATAAAACGTAATACTTACAATTTTAGAAAAAGTAACACTTTTATTTATAAAATAAATATGAACCTTCCTGCACGTTTTTAGTACATTTTAACAATATAAAATAATCTTATATTTATATAAATTGGAAATAACATATTGCCATTCATAGAAATTGTACAATTCACATAGCAAGACTGCCGTAGAACCAGACTACACAGTCATAGAATCGTCGGAGCCGTATTCTACGTTATCAACATTGGAATCCGCATCGGTTATCAAACAAGATAATTGAAGTCGCATTCGCGAATTAACTTTGGTTAAGAGTATTTCGATTCTTTCAGCATCACCTTGACTTGCTGGCTGTGGTATGGCTTTTGAGGCTTCTTCAAAAAAATTTCTAAAAAAAGTAAATGTATTTTATATTACTTGAATTCTATTTCTATTTTCACAACTTCTGTTGATTAACTTACCTCGCTTTTGGAGTGCAATAACTATTTAAAGCCTTCTTCAAGAAAAATATATCCGTTCTTGCTTGTATGATACCAGCAGAACTGAATCGACCGTTTACGCAAGTGATCAATCTTGCTAATTCTTCGGAAATAGTTTCAATCATGTGCGACAAAACTCTCTGCAGTAAGCGTGGCGAGATCCGACGGACCTTAAGTAGTAAAAAAAATGTATTCCTCTCTAGTCTCATTTTTCGATAGCAATAAATCAATGATAAAAATTACCTCTGCATGAACAGTTATTAAATTATCTAAAATCTCTTGAGCATAAGGTTTCACGTGCGTAGGCAAAAGATCGATCGTCCAATCCAGATTTCCTACATACATATTTGGCTCAATCGTCCCTACAAGCGGATCACAGCGACGTTCTAAATAAGCTTCTAATACTGCATTATCCAAAGTTTCTAACTGCGTCCAGTCAGACTTATAACCAATAGCAGACGACAGATCAGGATAACCATGAGTTTTCAGATTTTCTTCGATTCGCGGTAGTACCACTTTTAGTGTATAGCGAATGTTGCTCAACGATATTAGAAGGCACTGCTCCCAAGTCTAGAAAAGTAAATATCCATCATCAGGCTAATTCAAATTATCTATAAGGTACAAACTTAAAAGTTTTGCCCAACACTCACTGGGCCGTGCATTTTGCTATCCCTGATTCTATAAGCTGCAGGTGAACCTGTGAGCTGCGAAACCGTCGTGACTTCGTCGTCAAAAGTATCTTCACTACCACTGAAGGCCAATTGCTGCAAACATCGAGCAAACGAAGAAAACAATGATTTAACGGCTTCATGGTACATAGACTGTTGATTAAAATCCGCGAGTAGAGGAGATTCTCTTGGTCCACAAGTCATTGCTGTTTCGCGCCCTAATTTCACTACGTCTTCTACCATATCTTCGAACATTGATGGCTATTTTGAAGTAATAAAAAAATTAATAATATGAGTTATAATGTGATTACTTTAATCAAATATGGTTCATACGAACCAATAAAGTTATTCCTTCTTCATCGTCAGTGTACTCAATATTCCACGTTTCTTTGCGATTCAGCATTATTACGTTATCGGCTGTTTCCTTAAAAAGGCCCAGTAAACATTGTAATCTGAAAAAAAAATCACAGAAACAGAGTTTAATGTCATTTTATCTTGCATTATAAATTAAACATACTTTAATTTAAATTTAATACTGTACCTCAAGTCAAAAATAAAATTTTCAAATAAATCTAATGCGTCACTTGGTAAGTCTAAATGGATGAGTGAAGCGTACATATGCCTTATGCATTTAAGATTTTGCAAAAGCCAAGAAGCGTCCAACTCCGAATCACAAGTAGCGTTCATGGCATCAACAGCATGTTGGATACTTGAAAGTACCAAACTCTATAAAGAAATAATCTTTTGAAGCATAATATAAATAAAAAAAACGTTATTTAGATAATTCGTGTACTTACTTTAAATGGTCCTTGTTTTTCAGTATCTACAGCAACATGTAATTGTCCTGTAAAGTAGCTTTGACCTAATCTCCACAGATCAGGCAACTGCTCCATAACTATTTCACACAATTCTTCTATACACTGAACTCTAAAAGGAGCATTGTTTTCATCAGCCCTTGTCAGCTTGAATTGTTTTATAGACATCGGAGTCGAAGCATTAGATTTTATAACTGTTCCACCTCTATAATTGTCATCTCTATTTTCATTATCTAAATATTCATTCGTAGAAGCTTTTATACTTTTTTCCAAGTGATTTGCATGGGAAACTAAAATTGAATATTAGTATTTTTAAATCCACAATCAACTTGAATATAAAAATACAATAATAATTTACCTATAGCATCCCAAGCTGGATCTCCTTCAGCTTCAAGATTAATGAGATGTCTAATAATTTTCTTTTGTTCCTCTAAAGAGCATGGCTCCTCTAATTTTTTTCTCAGAACTTCTCGTAGGGTCTCTATTCTATATTCAATCTCTCTAAGCACTTTTTTAAAAATATCTACATCAGTATTTTTAAACAAATTTTTAACACGAGCATAATCATTAATCACAAGATCATAGTTTCCATTCTTCATATTTTTCTCGATGTTGACAGGCATGCAAAACAGAAATTTATACCTCTGCATGACTGATAATGCATTTCTTGTTGCATCTGCTCTATCTCTTCTGGCCAAAACGTCGTCAAACAATTTATTAGCTTCTAACATAGATTGTTTAATGGCAGCTTCTAATTTTTCCATTGGATTTTCACCATAATTTTTCAAATCTGCTTCAAATTGTTCTTTTAACAGCATAATTGTTTCTAATTGTTCCATCACAGATCCAACATTTGCCTATAGATACATTTTGTTGTTTTATAACTATATTTATTGATTCATAATTTATACATATGTAAATACTTGAATATTTTATACCTTTAAAAATGACAGTTGACCTTCTTTTTGAGAGTTGACTTTTCTCTGTAAGTAAGACAAACCTGCTTTGAGATCATCAAATGTAGTTGCGTGATGGTGTTGTAGCAGAAACATGCCTGGATGAAATTTGTCACTAGTAAGTTCCCCACTAGCTTCACCAAAATGTTCAATTAGTTCATCCTCTGGAAACTTTTTTCTAAGAAAACATATATATAAAATTTCAAGAGAAATTTCTCAATTATACTATTATACATATTAAAATATTTCAAAAAGATAACCTACTCATTTCCCTCTACACTAAGACCTAATGGATCTTCTTGTTGATAATTGGTTGGTGATAATGCTCTCCTACCCCAAACAAAACTTAAAACAGGTGCCTCTTCAACCCATACTGCAGATTCTTTCATAGGACCAATAGTTTCATGATATCCTCTGAACTGAACTGTTGATGTACCTTGTCCACCACTTTGAGTTGTTACTATTATGTCACCTCTGCCTTTGCATGGCCCAGATCTTGCAATTATTTTGTTTTGTGACTTCCATTCTGCTGATAGTAAACATTCGCATTCACATATTTTCAGACCTGCAAATATTTTTTAAATAAGAAGTCTTTCAAACTTTTGCGAAATATAAATAAATATTTTGATTAATTATATAGAATAAAAAAATGAAATGTTAAAATTAATTTGGAGGTGAAAATTCAAATGAACTATTAAATTAAAGTATTATAAAGTTTATGTAGGTCCAAAATAATATTTCACAAAAACATTGAAAGGAAAATCGATAATTAATTAAGTTTCTAAAAGTTTTTTTACAAAACTGTGAGCAACTTTTTAAGAAAGGTGATAAATAAAGATATATTTACAATCAGCTGGAAAACTTAGATAAGAACTAAAAAAGTTACAAAAGACTTTTGGTAATGCAATTGCGTAATATCCTTGTAAAAATTAAAAATAACAATTTGCACTAACCTATAAGATCCTGCGCTCTGGTGCCAAGAAACTCCCCTCGAATGGTAATCCGAGTACCTGGTGGTCCTTCCTTCGGAGAAATCCCGGTGACAACTGGCGGAGGTGCCATTTTTTTCTAAGTACTACTTTAACATTCGATTTTTACTTAACCACACGGGGTTATCAAAATTTTAGCGAAGATAACGTCCTCATCTCAGTAATATAACTGACAATTTCCACCCACATCAGCATATACACCGTTTGTTTTGAATTTCGCTCTATCATGTTGGCTCGTGCAAGTCCAAACGTTGGTAACTGCCAGCAACTACTCTCATTTGAAATTGTGTCACCACATAAAAAATGGATTAAGGGACTTTTTACATAAGAAGACATTGGATATCGGTCATCAAACGTTTACCATGGTGAAAAATGATAGTCGAATGATACATCATTGTATTAATAATGTTAATATAGTAGATTTGTATTTTTTATCATTGTGCTCGTATCCTGCGCAATCACGGACATATCCAGATGCAAAACAAATCATTTGTTTTTTAACTTGATAATCTTGATATGTACAGTAAATGTCCGATATGTCCGTTATCCAACGTCCGATGTCTCCTTATATGTAGAAAGCCTCTTAGAAGAGAAAATTCATTGAAGTTCTAGTTTCATTTAAAAGATTAACGTGTAGTATTTTCATTGTTGGTTACCTTATTGATTAAAAATATGAAATAACTACATTAGTTTTTTTTTCATGATTGATAGCTATTTACTTTTCTACGTTGATTACATTACAATGAAAAAAACTTTTGTTAATTTAATGTTCTTAAATAATTGATCGTTTAAAAGTTTATTGAATAAATATAACATAAATGAGAAAACAGGAGAAAAGAAAGAAAAATAAGTTCATTTCGTCAATATTTTTATTTTATATTTGTTTAATAACGCGACAAGCCGACATTAACAAATACAAGTCTTATTCATCACACGAACAAAAAACGCATCAATCTCGATAAACATCATCGAAAGACAAATTAAAATACAGAAGAAATCATCACACGTTTATTTTTCATTATTTCTAATTATTCTCGCATTAAAAAAATGTTAACAAATTACAGTAAATGTGACAAGAAATGCCTCGAGTGCGTTTACCTTTCCACCGTGCACTTTAAAAAAAAAGAAGACACTGAAACTACGCTTTTTAAAACTTTTCTTTAAAAACTAACGACACAATTATTATTATATAGCCCAAGAATAAAAGAAAATTAGTAGTTGATCGAGTTGTAAATGTTCCGAAACGTGATAGGCACAACGTGTAATATGCAGATTCTTTGTTTTCTCGACTGACAAAAAATTGCACTTTAAAACTAAACGTTCAACGTGTATTATAAGAAAAAAATGAATGTTGGATTTTCATCGCACACATAATTGCTAAAAATTGAGACTGATATAGAATGAGAATATGGAAAAAAATGTTTCAAATAGTGGAAATATTCTTGTAACGTATACAGTAATGATTTCATGAATATGAAATGAATCATTGATATGATGTATAGAAAATTTATGCCAAGAATATTTTGTTGTTTTTCGAAAACGCACATAAGAATGCAGGCATGTTAAAGTATATTACATATTTGATTATATCAAGAATTTCTTTTTTATATATACTTATCAATATTTCCACCATAAAATATACAAAAACAAATTTATAACATAACGTTTACAAAGATACAATAAGATTTTTAGAAAGAGACTGTAAGCCCTTAAATGAATGCTTACAATTACCAGCGACTAAAAAACAAAACTCAATTCTGTAGCGGCTTTGTGTGTGTGTTCGGCTTTGAGGATAATAAGTACATTTGTAATAATTTTTTTCTCTTGCACATTTAATCTCAGCTATATAGTTCAGCTAAAATATATGTACAAATAGACGAAAATTTTTCTTCAATTTTGCTTCATTAAGTAAACAGAAAATAAAAAAACTGAATTATCCCATTGAACGAATCGTTTAGTTTCCCGTTTGCACTTGGCAAAGATTAAATCACAGTTCGGCAAATTATTACCATGAGGGAAACAAATATTACTTATAACGGAAATCTTCAAACTTCACTTTTAACTGACTTAGAGCGAAGATTGAAATTTTACTTTCTTTTTTTGGCGCATGTATTATTATTTATACTCAACAAGTTTTGAGCGACGCGCTTTACTCGTATTAATATGCGTTATTTCTTTCTCATAGAGGTATTATGTATAATAATTTGTGGTTGAAATGCCATCGATAACTTTTTTGTTTTTCTTAGAGGCAAAAACATAATATCATTCTCTTGAATGGAAATAAAACGCAATATGTGACTAAAACATAACAGGATTGTCATAATAGTACAATTCAATATAATAATATACAATAATAACTTAAAACGAAGCACGTGTGATTAAAATACAATGTCATAATAAGTAGAAAAAACAATTCTAATTCAAAAAATATTTAACGTTTTAGTTATTCTCAGTCGTTTTTTAAATTCATTGATTTTTCTGACGGTAGGTCACTCATAATTAGTTATTGATATATGTGTGTGTGTGTGTAAATTATTTGCGAAAGAATGTAATTTACAATTTTTTAAAAAGTCATAGTACTTTTAAAAGTAATGCACGAACATTGTATTGCGTAAATTTTTGTCGAAATTTCAAAGGAAGTTGCCATGAGAACGAAACGGACTTTTTACGACCAGAATTTAACTGATAATGCTTCGGTAGACTAATAAATACTAATTATAAGAAATATTAAAAAATGAAAGGAAAAAACTTAACAAATGATAGGTAACGCGTAGATTTCATCTAGTTAAAAACTAGAACAGTATGTGTTGTAAAATTCGCGATTTTCACGATTTATAAGTTATCATTTTCAGTTGTAATTAATTTTGTTCAAATGTATTCAGATCTCACAGCTCTGATTTTTTATAAGAGGAACAACGACAATGAATATTCATGATTTCATGGCTTGGAATGGAAATACTGATTGAAAATATTGCTTTTAAAAAAATTCAATTGCTTGATACACAGTAATTTTTGAATAATAAAATCTGATATGTGTGTATGTGTACTAAAATAATTAATAGCATGGTTTAAGTTTGTATTTTGGTACATTTTATGGTCATTAAAAAACGTTATTGTATTATATAAAAATGTTACTGAATCAATTACATGTTATCAATAAACATTTAAATTGCTCCCTCAAGATATTAAAAAATGTATAAAAACCATTACCATCCATTGACGTTGTTCATCAGAGTTCCTCTATTTTCTTTTTGTACGGAAACAATAAAAATCTATGATTAATAAAATTTTGCACGCCAAAATTGCATAACATTTACAAAACCATTTAGTGCCACACAAACATACACGCATGCTATATTTTTTTCGAAATCACCTAAGATTGGAATCAAGAGATAATATAGATAAAATGCATTTTAAACAATTACATTATATTGGAAGTCAAAGTTGTAATTTTTTGCACTTAAACTACAGATATGAATTCCACGTTGAACCCTGATTTTTTATCTTTCACTCTAATATTATTAGTACTTTCAATTCATCATTTACTCGAAATACCTATATAAAATTTTCAAATTCAGAGAGTCAATCGAGTAATTTAAAGAAAAATTCAAATAACAATTTTCATTTACCAATGGATAGCGCGTCGCTAAATTTCTATAACAATGTATACAACAGACATATTAACTATTTTTCCAACACACACACATACACACACACACACACACACACACACACACACACACACACATGTATGTATGTACATATAAAATGTTCATATATATTTCATATGAAAAATCTGCTAAGCATACTAAAACACTTCAAATGTTAGGCACATAGAACACACATCATATTCTGCACTTTCGTATACTGATATACATATAGTAATCTTCATTTTAAGCATTCCTTTTGCAAAGAGAAAACACTTTTATAGCAATATGTATGTTTGCTTTTAGGTAGGACTTGGTTACTTTGACACCTTTAATTCCATTATGCATTTGTAATTTCGAAAAACATGTTTTTCGATCACGAGCTGATCTACACATTTTTTGCAACTAGCCCTTTTCATGTACACTAACACTGCACGCTTTAATCAATCGTGTTAACATTTTTTTAAATATTTAGAACTTTACATTTACAAGTATCATTATTTATATGCATATGCACAAACTCGGTCGAATGAATACTGTTAGGTGTATTTTTAAGGCACTCGTGCGGTAAATACATTTATCGGTGTTTGCTTATTTATCGTTAAAAAACTTCCAAGATAAAGATCGTACAAGTATTGACAAAAATTCAGTAGTTACGAAAATTTTGATTGATCATTTCAAGTATTTTGAAAAAGAAACATTTTTTAATAAATATTCATCGCAAAATACTTTGAACGTTATAATGTATTATAGACCTTTCTTTTTCCAAAAGAAAAAATCTGCACTTATCAATAACGTAACAACTCAGTAAAAATAAATGTTTACACGCCGATCTAAAAACATCGAATTATATAGGTCTGTTTTTTAAAGAAAATTATCTTGTTTTCTTAGTGACAATGAATTAAAAAATTAAGATTTGTTACAAAAATAAGAAGAGGAAACGCATCAATCGTCGCGAATTTCTTTTTATTCATTGTTAACCACCGACTGTTATTTTTTTACAGAGATATGTTCTATATATTTTCATTTCAGTTTGCTTTGTACAAATACATCCGAGCTTCTATATACGATATATGTGTTTTTGTATTTACATATTGCGACAGTATATGCGTGGAACAATTCCGAAAATTGGAATATAATAAATATATCTATATTTCTCGGTTTTTCTTTTTTCTATGTATACAATGTATAAGTCTCTTTTACAATATAAATAAAAGCTTATTTGTTTCTTTTTTTACCCCATTCAGTTTCTCTTTAAAGCATATATTCATTTACTAAAATTCGTCTTTTTGTACAATTAAAAAAACGCCTTCAAAGGAGCGTTTGAAAATAAAAGATAAAAATCTAAATGTAACGAATTATCATAATATATATCCTTTTTCTATACATATACAGTAGCTAAATTCCTCATTCTGATGCTAGAATGTCTTTGGCTAAAGAAACTAACGTTGAGTGTGATTCGCAACGGTCTATAAAATTGGCTTACCCTGTCCTATATTACGAATAGCGTTGTATCCATACACCAATTTTTTCACCTTCTTGTCCTGCAATATTCTCACGTTGCGAAAATCAATAGCGAATACTTTCAAGAAACTAAAGTCCGCGTCTACTTCAATTTTTTTTCTTTCGTATCTTTTTACGGCGAATAGCTTTTTGTTTCATTTCTTACTCCCGTTCTCTTGCTTTTCCGTGACTTGTTGTATACCATCAAAGACTGTTGCGAAATCCTGAAAAAATACTACATTTAATTAAAGGCTTCTTCATGGTTATCATTTATGCCAAAACTATCACTATGATAATATTTGCGATAATTTAAAATCTTATCTTAGTTTCCTGGGTCTAAAGTATTCTTTTGGTTAACTAATCTACAATGTAATAACCGCGCGTATGTGTGTGTCTATATAGTCGCACAAAATGCAAGAAAATATGTATCTTACCTGGACGGCAATCTGTAGTGGTGTGAGTTCACCTGGGACGCAATCTGTCCTCACAATATTAGGCGGCAAGAGTTTCGGACACAATTTGCCAGTGAATATGAGAAACAGCATATGTATGGCTCGTCGTTGCGTCAATTCTGTGTGCCTATGCTGATAGCCAGCCAAATGCCGACGATGCCTTAACGTCGTCGGAAACCACCTTTCGCAAAGCATGCAGTACCTTCGATGCCTTATTGTCGCCTACAATTCAACGAACGTTTCATTTTTAATAGAAAGTCTGTATTATGAAAATTAAGAGTTAGTTCATTCATAAATTGACCGAGATAATTCGCAAGTTACGTAGGCTAACATAAACATTGTAATGGACTGTCCACAGAGTATTTTACGCATGTAACATATTTCAGTTTAAATTCGTTCGAAATTGTTGCTTAAATTTTTAATACCGATATCCGTGGGCGAATATGTGTTACCGATGTTACGTGAAAAAGAACTGATGTAAAACTACTGATGTAGTAATTTTGATCTTGAGAATAAAATTATTGATTTTCAAAGACTTTCACCTTCACAAGGTAGATATATTTCCTTTTTTTTACCTTATCGTGAAAGACCAATTCTCTGACGATACTTGATATAGTCATTTCGGGACTAAGTTGTAGCGCCTTGGCTTTTAGATTAGCTTCATCGAGCCTCGAAATCACATTATCCACCCTCTTAGCTCGAGTCTCATCAACAGAAATTTCAGGTTTCTCATGTTGCTTCAAATGTTTTAAATTTTCCTCGACCGCTCGAGTCAATGGATCGACGTTGTTCGTTTGCGAACAGGATTTCATTGTGGATTTGTACTTTATTTGATGAGATCTCGAGTTTTTGTGCTCATTGTTATCCCTGTGATGTTGTTTCGAGGGCAGACGATTATTGGAGGACATGTGACGATTGGAAGAAGATGTACGCAGACTCCGCGACTCACTACTGTTTCGTGACTTTATTCGGTTCAGTTTTTTCCGTTTTTCGCTGTGAAACGAAGAAACAAGTGGTTCATTTTAGTATTGCAATATTATTCGTTTTCCAATGAATGGATAATCGTTCTTACCTATGCCTAAAGTTAGACGAATGACTGACGGACCTGCCGTTCTTCGTCGTAAAGCTAGTCGACTTATCAATCTCGGTATCTTTGGTACTCGAACTCGTGAGACAACCAAGATATTTCTTGAGCATCTCTTTAGCGGCGAGTACTTCCTTGACTAGTAAATCAGACGAGGAACACGATGCAATAGCAGTAGTACCGCTGTCTTCCTCTTCCTCCGTTTCACGTGAATTTGCATTCTCATTGTTCATTATCGTACTCGTCGACGATGCTTCCTCGTTCAATAGAACTTGATTACTAGACGATTTCGACAACAAATTTTCAGCAGCTTTCGGGGTGGGAGATTCCGATAATTTGGATAACGAGGTCTCGATATCATCTGTTACTGGTGTTATTGGATTGTGTGTTGATTCGGATGATTTCGATAGACACGTCTCGACTACTTCTACGTCGGATGATATTGGTGGTATGATTTCTTCACCGATACTTGTATTGCCTGATGTGTCTTCTATAACTGTTCGAAATCAAAAGAAACTATCGTCTTTATCGACTTTACCTATAGACAAATATCCTTGTTTCTTTCTAATAAAAGAATACACTCCAAGTAATTATGGTTAAACGTCTTTACGATTGTATTGTAAAAATTCCAATATTTTTTCCCTCTCGACTTGAGATAAGCTCTGACCTTAACAGTTTTTCAATTACGGAAATGTTTACCGACTGATACAATTGTGTTTTTTCCCGAGTTTGCACTTGATAAAGTATGCACTTTTTAGAAGTCTTATCATACAAATATTGCATGTGTATAAATATATAGATAGTTGTTCTTATCGTAAATATATGTATATACAAAATATTACAGTCTCGAAAAAAAATGGCATAGAATAAAAACTAAAAATTAATGTAACAAAACTTACCCAATTGCTCGGTAATCATGATCCCGGGAATCTGTTTAACCTCCCCGGAGCTGGACTTATCAGTGCAGATTTCCGAGCTTGGTAATGGCAGATTCACCGGATCAGGAGTTTGTTCACCGATTTCAACTTCGTATTCAACCTGCATCGGTACAGCATCCTCGCTATAAATCTGTTCTTCGTCAACGACATCCTTCTCGAAACTAAGATTCGGCGACGCTGGTAAAATCTCAATGGTCGTTTCACTTTCGTCGGATGAGTCAACTTTGATAACCGAGCATTCAAAGTCGACTTCTTCTTCATGAACATCCACATCTCTATCGAGAAGTTCCGTTGGTACGTATTCCGAACTATAAGAGTTACTCGCTTCCATTATCGTTTCCAATCGCGGTGGTATCTCTTCCAAATCCATTTTACTTCGACTGTTCATGTTCTCGTCGAAAACGTCTGTTGTTGGAAGCTTCCTTGCTTCGGTATTGAATTTCGTCTTTTTGAAAGCGAATCTTGTACCAGAATCTGAATCTGAATACTCGATATTACTGTCTAAACAATAGTCTGAAGTTCGACGACGTTTGATTTTTGGCGAGAGCTGATGAAGGTCGGGCGTGCTATTGGATCTTGACAGTTCGCGACGCTTTTTTAAGCCGGAGATAAACCTACAAACGAACAAGTTTTATTCATATGTTGCATCGTACAACGGTTTTTCCACTTGGCACAATGAAAATTCATCATATTTAATATAAACGATGACATTGAAAATACTTCATAGTATAGATAAAAAAAAAGTAGAAAAAGAAAGTACTTACGGGTTATTTTAAAAATGAAAATTCATGGTTTTTAAAAATATGTTTTTGTGCACTTAAATATAAATTTCTTAATTCCCTCATAATTTTCAACGTTTCACGTGATAAAAATGTAAGTTAAATTTATAGTCATTTGATACGATATAAACATTTAATTGCGCACATACGAGATTAGATAGTGACAATCTGTTAATTGAGTATTCCCGAGCATTATTTTTTATCTATGCAATTAAAAAGTAAATGCTGGCATATGTACTACCCATTTTTATATTTAAAACGATGCTAATTTTATAAAAGTAATAAGTTTTTTGTGCGCGCGCGCGCATGTGTGTGTTTGTGTGCGCCCGCGTGTGTGTATGTTATAAGTTTTCAATTGTTTAACAATTGAATATTTGTGATAAATACATTTTGTTCTCTTTTAAAATATTTCAGGCCATTCGATGCGAGTGTCGATAACTAGTAAAAATTTCGAATCTGAACTTCAAAAAACAAAAATGTAGGTAAATCGATTATAATCCATGAATATTTTAGCGCTCAAACGAAGTAGTGTAGTCCCGCACGGTGCGTCCAATCATTCCACGCGAACGCGATTATTAAAATAGACAGAGGCTTGTTTATGTAACTATATTACATGAAGTTTCGCAATGTAGTTGTTCAAGTGGAAAATGTTGTTTCTTTTATTTATTTACAAACCTGCGCCACTGAAGCTCATTGGGATTTGTCGTTTTCTTTTCTTTCTTCACCTCCTCCTTGCCGTTATTTGAAACTTTTACAACAACCTTCATATGCCTTAGATCTTTAGCCATACAATCGAGCACCCAGGATCTGTTGAGGACGACTTTTGGTTGAGAGTTGACTATCGCATCCTTGCTTAATTCGCATTTAAATTCCGCGGTCGGTGAAGTTCTTTTAATTATGACTTTCGGCACTTTACTGTTGTTACTGTTCTTTCGACGATATTCGTTTTCCAGTGGAAATTGAGTGTCTTCGTGGTTGGGATCGAGGTTGACTTCCTCTTTAGGGGATCGTTTGGTCCTTTTAGATTGTGATGAAGCGGCTGAGCTACTGCGTTTTGCTCTTGATCTTCTGTCACTGTCGGATGAGTCATCTTCGGTATCAATAATCTTAGGCTGGCAACTCTTTACATTGGTGATTTTCATTTTAGGCACTGTTTTCACTTCACTCGCAATATTCTCAATTACAACTCTCGGCTGTTTCTCCTCTAGCTTGATCTTCATTTTGGGTATCTTCGCCTCCGAATGCTCTTCTCGTTTTAATCTCATTAGTAAAGGTTTCGATTCGCTATCTGAACTTTCAGAAATCTCCTCGATACTAGGCGTTGAGGGACGAGACTTTGCATTGCGAATGATCATTTTAGGAATTTTTGGGTGTATTAGACTCTTCATGCTTTCATCTTTCTTTTGATCATCAGAAGTATTATTTGTATCAATTGTCTTGGACTTTGTGAAGTACTTTGGATCGGTTTTCCTTATCACCAATTTTGGGACAATTCTTCCTTGCGAGTCGTGTAGTTTTTCTTGATTGATGAAGCTATCGCATAGTTCAGATGAAAAGCTACTTTTGTCAATCGAGCAAGGCAGACTTAAGCTTGATGATTTTGGTGGACTCGTAGATTTTTGACTATACGGAGGCACGGCGATTTCTTCTTTGTTTGGCACTATTTTTAGTTTTGAAACAAGTTCGATTTCGAATGAGTTTTCTTCTTGTCCAAACTCGATTGTCGATGTATGTTCTGGGGTTTTTATTGATTGGTTTACGATTCTCGTAAGTTCTGGCATTTTTTCGATCAGTTTAGCAATAGGGGTGAGCTCTGGCATTCTTTCGACAGTAGATATATGTTCTAGTGTTTTCACTTTTATTGATTCAACTTCCATTGTATGCTTAGGTGATTTTGATCCCATGTTAGTTTTCGGCGTAGTCCTAGGCTTCTTCGCTGTCATTTCAACTGCTGGTACATGTTCTTGTGTTATTTTAGGTTTTATCAGTGCGGTCACCTCTAATATCGGATTTTGTTCTTTGATACTTTCCAATGATTCTGATTGTACTTCTTCATTTGCGTTAACAGATTCTTGCGGTTCTTTTTCTGGCTCAACTGATTTGATAACTTTTGTAGTATTATCATCGCTGTCCTCAATTGATGCAGTGTCTTGTTTAGATTTATCTAGTTTTGTTTGAAAATCGAGAGATGTTTTCTCTAGTACTATGACTATATCTATCTCATCTACTGATTTTTCAGGAATTTTTACCGGTGTTTCTTTATTTTCTCCATGATTATCACTCTTCACATTGTCAGTTTCCTCAATTGAATTTGCAAATTCTTCAACTTGTTTAATATCTCTTGAACTCGATTCCTTTTCTATAGTTGTATTTGACTCAAAATTATTCGCTACATTCGCTTCTACTTTATCGATATTGTCTTTGATAAATTCTTGAACTGTAATTTTGTCATTTGAATCATCTTTCACTGATTCTTGATTATCCCGAACAACTCTATCAACATCCACAGTCTCATCAATCTCAATTTCGTACTTTCTCAAATTGCCATTCTTATCTGGTACATTCTCGTCCACATTATCCTGTTCTAATTTCGACTTATCTTTCTTTTCCACGGCATTATCTTCTACGTTTGCTTTTAGAATCTCATCAGCAGTACACTTATCATCCTCCTTATCACTATTGCTTTCTAGGTTTGTTTGAACGCTAAATATCGATGACGTTTGGTCGTTCAATTTTTTTAGAATGTCCTCCTTAAGATTCTGTAAATCAACAATGCATCTAGTCATCGAACCCTTAGAATTTGAAGCAGTTTCTTCGTCTAATAGTGGCATGCTTCTCGAGGATTCAAACACCATGGACGGCGGTGTTGAAGGCACTGGTGATAGTCGAATGCCACTCTTCTCGTTGTCAGTACTATCGAGTATCGTCGATCTCATAACCTTTTCTATTCTTTCCTTATTGTCACTCTGGTTATTCTGATCATTCGTAAGACAATTCTCAAAGCTGATGGTTTCACGTTCTCGCTTGTTCTTGTGTCTAGAGTGTTTATTTTTTTTATTGTGAAATTCACGAAATAAGGCATGACTCTCACGTTGCCTCGACTCAATAATCAACGCACGGTAAGTGTAATTAGGATTTGGACTGTAGGTAATTTTGCCGTCCTTGGTTGTGTAAACAGGAACGTTATTTAGATTTTCAAGTTCGTTGAGGTGGAACAGGGGATTGAGGTAACCTACACTATTACTATTACTTTTGCGACCTAAGAGGTCCTTCATATAATCATCAGACTTGTCGTCAAAAGGCTCCACATCGAAATTATCGAAATCGAAATCCTTCGAGCACCCAGGAGCTTCGACAAAGGTTTTATTCTTGAAACAGTCTTCCTTTGCTTCCTCGAGCTTCTTCATGGCGTTCTCAATGTCAATTTCCTTTTTCTTTAGCAACATATTCTCTTTGTTTTCTATGATAAGGCACTTGCTATCTTCGATCTCAGCATTTTTATTCTCGAAGGTAATGATATTGTCATCTTCTTCGGTCTCCTTAGTAATAGATTTTTCTTCCACAAACACAATTGACTTCTCCTCTATCGTTTCCTTTGCAGGTAAAGCGCAGCTCGTTATTTCATCTTCGAATGCTGTTATCGATTTGCGACAGTCGACTTTGTAACTCATAGGATTTGCAGGTGGTAATGAAATATTCAATTGCTGGTTTGATTTACTAACGATTTCGTTGTCGTTCGAGTTACGTTGGCTCTCAACCCTCGACACGTTGATCTCTATTTTGATTGCTTCGTTGGCGGAAGTGTTGTATGCATTGCTATTTGTCTCCTTTTTATCTTGAATCTGTAGATTAACGTTTGGCAGCTGGATTTTGATATTCGAATCGACGCAGTTATTCTTTAGACTGGTATCTTCGGTTCGTTTATTTAAAACTGTGTCGGGATCGAAGATTGATGAAAATCTACGTTTAGGCGGATGTGCGACCTTCGTGTCAGGCAGGATTGGCAATGAATTATTTTTGCAAACGTTATTCTCCGTAATTGGAACCGTATTATTCGCGTTGTGATTTTTAAGCTTATCAATGCTTGTCTTGAGCATCTCAATGTCGTCCTGCAACTGTCCGATACTTCGTTTCCTTTTCAAATTCTTAAACTCTTTCAGCAGATCTTCCTGATCCTGACTACTGTTGTAATCAACTTCCACAGATCTTGCTCTCTTTCTTGGTCTCTCTAATCCGCTATTTTTCATCGACGAATCTAATGATCTTCTCGTAATTCTTTCTTTCTGCTTAGATTCTCGAACCGGATTCGAATCATCGCTGGCTTTGTCGTCATTACTCTTCTCGTCGATAAGTTTCCCGACGATAGATACGACGCCTTTATTCTTGCGTACGTGCCTCAAACTTGATTTTAGCTTAGTTTGCACTTGTTTCTCTTCGATCAATTTGTTCACGCTGTTGCACAGTGCATTGTCAAGGTTAATATCCATCCAAATGTCGTTTACTTTATCAGTCAACTCGTCATCGGAATCCAACACTCGTAAATTTGTTATTGGTGGTGTGTCTTTAATAATCTTCGTCAAACAATTGCCTTCCATTGGAGGCACAGGCATTTTTGGCTCTTCGCCGAGTGGCAATGTCGATGAGTTGGAGAATTCCGCGAATTCGAACGAGTCGATGACCGAGGCAACTTGCTGCTCTTGCGTCTGCGTGGACGGTGTTGACACTGCGTTCTCGGTCTCGGCTTGCAGGACTTGCGACTTTAGCTCGGTTGTACCTGAAAAGGATGCATCGTATAGTTAAAAAGTCTGTGAAAAGTTACGATTGACAAAAAATTTTCAGAACAAGTGTTTATTCAAAATTGTGATCTTGTATTTCGAAACTAACATTTATTCTCTCGCTTTCCTCGTTAAAATAAGATTAATTTCCTCTTTTTACGCAGAGAACATGGAATAACTCTTATCATTAACGTATATGAAAAAAAAACAATTGAAAAATTCGTACAAACATTATTTGCATCTGTAACAGGCAGATCAAACATTGAACATTTTAGTCAGAAGCGTGTTTCCAATTTATAACCCCGACAAAACAAAAACGTACATTTTACTGTGTAAACATTTGCTTGGCAAAGAATCGTGCGCTTCAGAAAAATTACTCTTTAGCCGAACATATTTTTTTTGGTACTAGCAGCTGTGTTGTCTCAGTTCTTCTTCATGAACATATTTAAACAAAGTAATTCGTTTTTTTTTCCTTTTCGCCATTTCATACTTCAGTTCAAAAGTATCTATTGTAAGCGTGTGATTCTCTTAATGATTCACGTTTGAAAATCCGCGTGAACGCTGCACACTTGTCACTGCTGCAGAATTATTTTATGCTCAGTCTTTGCAGGTATCGTATAAAAAGTTAACGATTCGAAATAGTTTAAAAAAGTAAAAATAGAGAATGAATCGTCATTCGACATGTACGTGTAAGCTCGTTAATACATTGTTTTCCTTGTTTGAATAAGGTAAGCAAGCAACTATTTTTGTTATTAACAATTTTTCGAGTAATTCGACAAAAAATCCATACATTGAAAGCTCGTTTTCATACTTGACAAGTCGAAGAAAAAATAATTTTTTTTTCAGCTACACTACTGTAGTGGACCTGATTAAGTTCATTGTCACGTAACAATAAGAAAACAAAGAAGCAACGACTTTACACCTACGATCTCGCTCATCAATAAACTTCCACTTTTCGCGCGCTCACCTTTGTTATGCGTCTTCATATCAACACGGCTACTTTGCACTGTCGTGGTCGTTGAGGTATTAGCGTCCTTGAGAACCATCGCCTCGTTTGAACTTTGAAAGTCGAAATGCAAGTCGTCTCCGGATTTCTGGAACTTGATAGGGGAGTGTGCAAAACTTATTATCGGACTGATATTCATCGCGCGAACTCGCTCTGACGATGATTCTTCATTATCCGATTGATTTGGCGTATTTAGTGTCGTCGTGCACTCCGAAGTTGGTAGGTCCGGTAGACTCAAGTCATCTTGATTGCGAGTATCATCGATCACGAAATTGGTCAGATTATTTTCACTGCTTGCTGTGGTCTTTTCCGGCGTTTCGTCTTTTTTGCCACTCGCTGCTGCTGGAGTTTGCTCGGTATTCATACTCGGCGACAAGACAACTGAGAAAATATTTTATTGCATTGAATTCTATATTGATTTTTTTCTTGTTTTTTTTTTCTGTGCGTATTCACTTTAATGATAAAGCCGTTCAGATGCAGTGTAGCTTTTTATACAAAAATTGAAAACTAGTTTTATTAAATAGTGCAATTCATAAACATATACACATACGCTGATTTTTCCGAATATCTTTAGAGATTCTGCGTTATCTTGCAGTCAATGGAGGTAATCATAAAATTTTTAATTTTTCACATTTTTAAGTAGACCTGAGCTCTCGCACTTTACTAATAATCAAAGGGACCGGAACGAGATTTCTCCGAAAAACAAAACGTTCATGCAAATAAGGCCATTTTTCGTAATTGAGAGAAAACACGCACGACTAAAAGTCAGCACTGCAGCCAAAAGAGAAAACCGGTCTACGCGAATACATGTGCCCATGAACCTAAGCGTCGTCCGCGGCTCATTAGCGATGAGTAAACGTCATAATTACCAGCATTAGCCTCGTCGGCATTCTTCTGTTGCTGCTGTGTCGGTTGCATCTTCGTCTGCACTACTGAAGCCGTCATCGTCGTTGCCGGTTGCGTCGAACTAACAGTGGTTAGAAATTCAAGCGACACTTCCTTGGCTGTTGTCGTCGTGGCATTATTCACATTATTCTTATTAACAATCTCTTCGATACTCTTGATATCCGTTGGATTTAAACTGTGCAATGCTCCCTCGATTTTCTTCACAACAGCCTCGTTCTCGAGAGTATCGACTATATGTATCGTTGGCACTTCTTCGCACACCTCGCCCGTGCTCGTTATGCAATGTATTATGTTAACGGTCGCAGGAACTGACTGCTGTTGTTCTGAACTACCAGTGCTCACGTTTGCCGTGGAAATTTGATCTTTGCTCAACACTGTGGCTTCCTTCTCTGCTGCTGCTGCTGGCGCTGATACGCAAATTGCTTGGGCAGTTAGATTGTTGGCCGTTGTCAGATTCAAATTTTCGTTGTACTCCAGTACCACTATCGGCGTGTCTTCCGTCAGTATCACCTGTCGAGTTTGCGTGAAAATTGTTTTACTTTTGCGTTATTTTTGTCTATAGTGGTAGTTTTGTTCGCGTGAGTCAGACGAGCTGTCATACGATCGAGAAATTAAAAATGAGCACATGACGTAACAGAGTATGTAATTACGAAATGTTGATTATACAATTATCTTGTTTTTAATTACAACACGATTAAAATTACCGATTAACGAACGCGATGAATTCACATTGCATTTTGGTCGAGCATAGGCAAACATATTTTTTTTTCTTATAAGATCATCGTGTGTAATGTAGATCAAACGATAGCAAGAAGTCGATGCATTCATGAAAAAAATTTAACAATTAAAATTACTTACATTTTGTAAACCAGCATTAACACCATCATCCTCTTCAGTCTCAGCCCAAGTAGCCAAGAACTGCCTGACATCGAGCTCGGGTTTGTCGGCGAAATCCTTACTTGTTTTTTGATGCTGTTGTGCCTCGACATTCACCACTTCTTCATCGATAGTAGGCTGTGGTGGAGGATGTGGATGATGCGGTGGATGATGTTCATGTACCGGCTGATGATGATACTCTTGAGGTATATAATGTGGATGATGTTGTTCAGGACTCGGTTGCATCATCGCATGTTGTATTTGATGCGCCGGTGGTGGAAGTTGAGGTTGTGAATGCGGTTGTTGATGATGTTGCTGCTGTAGCGCATGCTCCATCGCTTGCATCGCTTTGTCTGCGCACGAGTTCAACACTTTTTTAGGGAGGTCAGTTTGAATTCTTTTCTGCGCGCGATTTCAACATATATATATGTCGTTAGAGAGGTAAGCGAATTCAAATTTCAGAGAAAGTAACTCGGGCCAATTATAATTACCGTCAAATGTAAGTTATGTCAGCTATGCTTAAAAAGTGTTAAAAGAGTGTAATGGTGGTAAAAACAAAACTCACTGTCGTACGGATGACTCCTCGTTGTTTCTTTAGCACCAGGACTCAAAGGGTTCGGCATTCCAGGCATCGACGTCTGTACACTATGATTGTAACTTGGTATAAGACTGGAATTGATGAGCACGCCATTTTGATCGAATTGCAGATTGATCGGTGGTATTGTCGAAGGCACTGGCGCAGTTGCAGCCGCTGATTGCAAGCTACTTTGATGTTCGACAGCTTGCTGCATTCGAACGATTTCGCGATGCTTCATCACCAATTCCTGATACTTTGGGTAATTTTGATAGCCGACCATGTGTGAAAATTCGCGTAAATGTTTTTCCAGATTTAGCCTTTGTATCGCTAGGCTTTGTAATTTTTGCTGAAACATGTGTTTCGTTTGCAAAGACGACATCGTTGGAGGTGGTGGCACTTGGTCCTTTGGATCTGCTGGCTTGCAAGAATATTCGCCAGGCAAGTCTCGCGCTGAAAATAGATATAATTGATCGTGAATAGAATAATATTATTTGAACAACGCTTGTTTGAATACTATTTCAATGTCTTAGTTATCATTCTGAAAAATGTAATATTGTGCGTATTTCATTTGAGGCGATAGGATAGAAAAAAATTACTCATGCTTAATCGATTAACCGACCGGTACACGAGTAATGTGAAAAAATAATACATAAGTGAAACATTTTTATTCAGCTCTGCAAAGCCGCTGAGGCGATTCTATATTACTAAAAACAAACAGTGGCGACTAATTAATTCAGCGGCTCATTTTTTTACACGACATGTCCATTGAGCACATTGTGTAAATATCTCACGTACATATAAATTTAATGTCACGCTTTATACACCGACTAACCTACTTTATATAAATTCGCGCCAACGTCATCAAATATTTCATCGAAAAAAAAACCGTGCATGCAGCGAAAAAAGTGTGTCCACTTACCCATCTGATGATTGTAGTATGGACTAGGTAAATTTGCCGGTGGCATAGCAGCAGGATTCGGCATTATCGTACCGTTCTGTATAGCAGCTTGATAATGTGACTGTTTACTTGCCAAGTACTTGTCTTGCATGTTAGTAGGTATACCAGGATTGATCATTGCGTGATTTTGTGGTTGAGTTGGTATTGCTCTCGCGTAGTATTTTTGATGATGATAATCCGTGGGTGGATAATTGTACGGTTGCATCCCAGAATAATTAGGTGGTTGTTGATAGGCGCGTGGTGGTGGTATCGCGTGACTTGATTCTTTGCTACTGCGAAACCTTCGTTGTGCTGGTGACTGTTGTGGTGGTATCGATGGTGGTGCTACTGCTGACGGATGTTGGGTGTACAAATCAGGACGGTAACGTGATGTGTATGGGGATGCTGTTGCTGCCGGTGCGTAGGCGTTGTTCGTCGCAAACGGACTCATTTTGTCCCATCTGAAATTAGCCAAACAAAGATTGTATGTTTTTTGAACATGCCTTTAACATGAAGTACAAAAGAACCGTACAGAAAAACTATATGTAGCTTTATCAAAATAAAAAGCGCTATCTACAGCGGAAACGAGAAACATATTACACGTGAATTTTTTTTTTTTTTTAATCGTTCATTCTTCAAATAAGTTGATATAATTTTTTATTCGTGCTTGCTGAGAAAGAGGAGGGGAGGGGGGCAACTCATTTTCGCGAGGCAGAGAGTTAATTAGAAATATACGCTACGTCAATGATTAGTTTTTATCTATTGAAAATTCTCCACACACGCGTTTAATAATTATTATCGTTCTTCTTTTTCTATATGAAACTTCTAGTTGAATGTAACACGTGTGTGTGCGCGCGATCATTTTTTTCGATAAGATAAGAAAGCCTACTAACCTGTACGCAACAGCTTGGCAACACGGTCCTTTGCAAGCATACGAGCTTTGCCTCGAGCTAGTCGCTGAACTAGCAACTGGAGGTGGTTGAATAGGACCAGGTATCATCTGACTGACACTACCCATGGCACTGTTGACCGTCATCGTCGTCGACGGTATTCTCCCCACAGTACTTGGACTACTCATCGGCATTTGAACTTGACGCTGTTGCTGCTGTTGTTGTTGCTGCTGCTGCTGTAAGTCATCACCTACGGTGGCTTCCATAGCATATGACCCAACATGATGATGCAGTCGCGTGCTGCTTGCGGTTGTGTAGTAACCGTCATTTTGCGACTGCGTCTGTTGTTTACTCAGACAGTCTAAGTTGTAGAGATTACTGCCCGTGCTGCTACTACTTGTACTCGGTGATATTTGCTGCTGCTGCTGCTGCTGCTGCTGACGATCGGTTTCGCCAGACTGCAATGCACTATATTGTTGCCAGTCGGCTGGCATGTTGCCCACGTAGCTCATTGTACATTGCGTTCAGCAAATCATTGTTTTTGCCTGCACGCACGAACACTTTCATAATAGGCTTTTACATGACGATCACTCTTGCGGCTTCTCGATCTCTCTTACGCTTCTCTTGGATTTACCTACAAACAGGTGGCAAAGGGTGTTCAATGAGAGATCTGAATAGTGTGATCATTACATTTTTAAAGATTCTATACAACTTGGTGCGAAAAAAAGTTTTTACATTTGTTGCATATTTAATGGTCATATTCTTGCATATATCAAGATTTTTTTTTCTTCTTTTTTGCTCATTAAACTTTGCTAATTTTTCATGGGAGCAATGACCCTGGTACATCAGTAATCTCTTTTATTATAATTATCTGAGCAGTATTATGATCAAGTCGAATAAACAAATATAGCTACTTCGTAATATGAAATTATAGTAAATTTTTTCAGAATTGTTCACCGCGTGATTATCCCGTAATCTTTATTGAAAACTTTAAAATTGAACAACGCACTTTAAGCACTTTTATTATAGTTGCTATTATTTATTTTTGAAATTTTATAGTATATTAGTGTAACCACAGTAAACCGTTCAATAGTTAGCACGTTATAATTATTCCATTTTTTAATTTTGTTTCAGTATACCCATGCATATACAATGTGATCCATCTTGAGACTTTTTTTAAGATGCAAGATGTATAAAAACTTCTTTTGATATTGGAAATATAATCGTTATCTTTTATCAACAAGATCATTAAGAAACTATGAGAGGTATGTAATGAACTTGTAATTAATATAAAAGTATATACTTAATATACTTATATTAAGTATATACTTAATATAAAAGTATATACTAATATACTAAGTATAAAGTATAGTATAGAAACGAGAAACATATTAAGCGTTAAACAGAATGCAGAAAACGCAATGGGAGAGAAGCACTCTAGAATTTGTAATCGCAACAATGTCTTTTATCAGCCCTACATTTTCCCACAACACATAAATCTCTATGGCACGCTCTTTTGATTTCTTAGGCATAGGAGATTAGAGTCTTTTTTTATTGTGAACGTCATGATTACATCACCGTTTTCATTTTTTTTCCAAAAAAGGATTCATCGGCTATTTTGTGTACTCGGGGATTTTCAATGCTACCTATATTTAACACAGATAACTGAGTTTTAATCTCAAGTGTCAACAATCCATTTTTCATTTTGATAAACCGTAAAGACAACAATGGTTTATGACTGATAAATCGAAAAATTACTCAATATGCTGTGTTTCGCACGACTTATTCAGTAAAATGCTGTTTGACATAAGTTGTTTGGCACGGCATGAAAGCAAAATTTCTTCTAAAAATATATTACAAATTTTTTTTTATTTAAATATTACAAATTTTAATTGAGTTTTGACAAAGTAAGAATGATAAACAAAACCTCAATGTCTTCGATACAGTAGTTATAAATCCGACCGTGCTTGAGAGAGTTCGATTAAGCATAAATGAATACATTTTTCCCTTGCCCCTCTTTTTTATTATCATTCGAAGTGTGACAGTCGATGGGAGCGAAAGGGGAAATGCGACTCGACATACGCTTGCACACCCCATTGTTTATTTGGTGCTAGTGCGTATATAAGGACAGACTTGGGAAATACTATATGCTCGATTTTTTCATTAAATCCGATACTTGCACGCACGCGAGCGGCTTCTCAAAAAAACAGAGAGAGAGAGAGAGAGAGAGAGAGAGAGAGAGAGATGGAGAGAAGTTGTCGGTCGAGTTCTTTAATACTGCACATAATCCGCGGAAAGTGCAAGAGGCATGCAGATCGATAGCGAATATCGATATTATAAGCGCACCCTTGACTGTCTACTTTACTAACGTGTGAAAGCCAGTACCAATTGATTTTTCCAACTAGTAATTGAACTTTTTTTCTACTACACACATGGATTTGCTGCTTTTAGTAATCGGATAAGAAATATCGTCGGCACGGGTGACAAAATTAATAGCTTATGTATGGAATTACGTTGGAAATTCACTATAAAAATATCAACAATGCGAGACCTATTTACTTGTACTAAATGGAACAAATTACAGACTGATGGTTGTATAATGTATCTTTCGCATTATAACTTCATATTGTGCACTATTGTTTCGACTTCTCGTTTACTATTGATTTGTGAATGAATGGAAAGCGTACGAAATGATAATTTTACCTCAGCAACGGTGCTTCCATTTGTATAAGGTTAATACGACAGAATCGTAACATGTAACGGCATTCAAACTTTTTTGTCACAAACAATCAATATAATTTACCATGTTTGACTTTGACCTATGCGCCGCCGTGTAAATCGAATCGCAAGGATAACAACACAATTGTTTTCTGGATGAATTTTTAATTTTCGGTTAATTGAATAAACTTAATTGCATAATGTGATAGATGAAACTCAAATGGCGTAGCTGTAAATGGTGAAACTTATTTCGAGGTAACGCCACGTCTACTTTTCTACAATGAAACCAACTTATTCATGCACATTTCCCAAAAAAGAAACCGCCTCGCACACGTGGCAACAGAACTATACAACCGCCAGATTGAAATCAGTCGGGGCCAGTGTACCCATTTTTCTGAATGAACAATGTCACTGAGTCCCTTCCCCTAGATGAGCAGAGCGATAGCTCATTGATGCTCGGTGTTATAGGATAATTGTAGTGCGTATACGTGTATGTGTACGTTGAGCCTAATTGCCGACTCGCTGCATCGTTTTGATTGCCTTGCTATCGGGATTGATTTGAATAAAGAGGCGAGAGACCTGAGAATAGATGCCGACACGGGTAGTTGAATAAATTCGATTTAAGTCGATTTGCCTTTTAATGACGACGAGCACGTGATTTTTTCTGTTGCGTTTTTTGCCTCTTCTCCTTCTTCCTCCGTGAGCGCGCACTCACTGACAGGAAGACGGTAATAATGATGAAGCCGAGTGTCATATTTTCCATGAGCATATTACCGTCGGATTCTTTTAGCGTGAAGAGGAAAAAAAATAAACAAATGCTCGCGTTATGCAAAGTATAGGTTGGATTCCTGACCGGCAGAAACTTCACCCCATCGGACTATATTATAAGCCCGAAAAAAGTGCACACACGTAAGCTTTAATTAGTTAGAATATAAAAACGTGCGTCAGTGTGCACACACAGGCATTTATCAGTATTGGTGGTGTGCATCGATGGAACAAGCTCCACAATGCAGTTAATTAAACAATCAACAGCACTTTTTTGTTGTATCGATTCGACAAAGTGTACGCACAGGCGTAATATTCAAGGTGTGATAAAAAAAGAGAAGTGAAATTTTAATGATAAATAATACAGAGAGAGAGAGAGAGAGAGAGAGAGAGAGAGAGAAAGAAAGAGAGAGAGAGAGAGAGAGAGAGAGAGAGAGAGAAGAGAGAGAAAGAGAGAAAGAGAGAGAGAGAGAGAGAGAGAGAGAGAGAGAGAGAGAGAGAGAGAGAGAGAGAGAGAGAGAGAGAGAGAGAGAGAGAGAGAGAGAGAGAAATTGTGTGCAAGTATTCCAGGCGCTTTAAAAACTTATCAATTAAAACCCTAGGAAAGAAGAAGAAATGTAAGTTCATTACATAGATCGCCGATAGATCAAATGCCATCTAGTATATTACATTAACTTACTGGAGAAAGACACCCCAATTAAAAATTGACCGTAAAACCAGTCAATTATTAAACGAACTTCCGAAAATAGCCGTAGTACTTAAGTACAAATAAAAATCATTAAAGTATCACAATTAAGCACTCGTCGTTTGTTCGCACTGGCGCGTCTGTGGAATTAGAACACACACACACACACTGACACGCACACACAGACAAAAAGAAGCCCGCAGATACGCTTGCTATCAGAACATTTGTTTACGGAGAAACACTTTCAGTCTTACGCGAAAAGAAGGAAGCGAACGTTGACGAAACCCGTGATGGCAATTTGTGCGCTCGTCATCAAGCTTCAACGAAGAGTCAGTCGCTCGACTGTGCTCGTAATGCTTTGCGTAACGTCAAGCGTTGGGCCAGCCTAGCGCTGGCCCATTCATTATCTCTCACTGTCAACCGTGTGTATGCTGTATACGAAGCGCGACTCCGAAAAACACGAGCGCTCGTCTCTATCCTTTCGAGCTGTTAGTCACGTCGCGCGCGCACGACCACTACTGACTCCACGCTCCGAGCGTCCGCTCCGCGATAATCGTTCGATCGCTGTTGGCAGCATTTGCGTCGCGCGCGCAAGTATAGTAGCGGGGGGAACGAATACCCCCCACCACCTTACTACCTTCCTCCTTTTTTCAGCTCGACAATTTACTGATAAGCACAGAGACTAGTACCACTACTGTGTGACTGCCTGTGTGTCATACCACCTGCTGCTCGCTCCTATATACGTGGCGCGCGGCGACACTACGCCAAACAAAGCTAGTCGGTTTCGCTTTTATCACGGAGCGTGCATTTCTTTTTCCTTTTCTTTTTGCTAGCGTTTCTACATAATATCACCACCAATGGATGGCTGAATTGCGGTTAATGAGAGATATCGAAGAAGTTTCGGCTTTTCGCTGTTCTTTTACCGCTTGACTATTTCGTGTTTTATGGAAATTAGTGCGCGTGATTATCATGCCCAAAAAAGAAAAGTAGATCGCGCACTGAATGGAAAAAAGCGAGGAGAAAAATAAACGAGTATGATATTTACAACTGTTTAACATGATGTGCAGTTTATGTAACGCAGCAAGCAGAGAGAGAGAGAGAGAGAGAGAGAGAAGTCATTGAATTCCGATGAAAATTTTCCTTCTCATTGCACAAATACCGATCGGCTAACGCTTGTATAAACTGCAATGCTAAACTTAGCATTTGTGCGTGTGCATAGATAAAGATTTTTTTCACTCAGCTTGAGAAAAATTGTGACATCGATCATTTTTACTTTTCCCTCGCGTTATCGTCTCTCTATTGCAGCGACCAATGTTGTTCCAAGTGAATAATGTCATCGTGTAGTTTAATTCATGATGTTGTGCTTGTAAAGATATATCGCTTCGATATGATTAATTAACTGAGTTGGAAAAAGTCGGACGTCCGATTTCGAGTTGTAAATGCAAAATTGCCAATGACATCATATCTGTAATAATTACCGGATAAAATACATAATCAGGAAAACAAATCCTACTATTTCTTCTCATTCTCTAACAATCTAATTAGCTCTACCATCCAATACTTTTACTCTCCTTCTCAACATTAATGAGTAGCTTTCAGTGTCAATCAGACAAACATTCTTCTGAACGAATCCAATTCGCCAGATATATTAAAGCGCTCAAACAGTTTAGAATCTGGACCACTTGCGTCTAGAGTATTCAAGTTCAACATTATATACGACTATATACGTACTCCCGCCATTGCCTGGCTACTGCGCGATAAGATAAGCGCAATAGTAGAGGCGTTTGCTGTATTATGAAGCTACGCTGTACGATCCGAAAAAACGACCGTTGCATACACACACGCATGCCCCGAGAAGTTATTGGGCAATTTTTCCTTTTTTCGATTTTTCGCAAGGTCAATTTTTTTTATTTAGGTATGTTTGGATAACTGGCGATGGGAATAGCTTATCGAAAGATTGATTTGATTAAGCGAAATAAATTGTGTAATGTTAGCATACGAGTGCGCGAATGCGGCGAAAAAAGTTTTGTTTTAAGGAATATTCAAGACTGAGTCAAGGTTGCCGTCGCCTTTAGTTTGTAACTGTAAAATAAAATAATTTCTTGAAAACAGCCATATATGTATATCTCCATTAAAACATCATTGCGTAGCAATGCTACACACACACACACATGTGCGTTTTTCGTTTTCTTCTTCACTAGCTTTATTTCTAGAAGAAAAGCCCCCACGTGTGAGTATTGATATTTATGTGGCAATCGCTCGCTACGACGGAATTCAAAATGTACTTGTAATCCTATGCAATTTTTCAGGCTTCACAGGTCTTCATTTTTCTTCATTTGCCTATGACGAGTAAGTGTCAGTGGCTCAAGAGAAAATCTGAATTGATTCGGTGTAAAGACGAATGGTATTGCGATTGTTGGGTATTCATTTATAACGAGACAATAGGCTGGAAAAATCGGTTTCTTACGTGCGCGTGGGTTTATCTTTTTAATTAAAATTGAATTACTTTTATTTCTTGTCTTATATTTGTGCGCAAATTAATTATTACCCAATTGAAAAATATATGTCCATAAATTGTTAATTTCCGCTCACGCGTGAGTTATTAAAATGTTATCCGCGTGTTTTCCGAGTAGTGCGTAAAAGTCGTTGTTTTCTTTTCTTCTGCTTCCTAACATCCTGTTAGCGCTTATCGATTTAAAAGAGAGAAAACAAAATGAAGTATCTGTTAATTCTTTCTATCTTTCACTGTCATCGTGATCTCACGTAATCTCGTTTTACGATCAACAAGTATGTATTGATATATCAAAATTTGTTTGTTGGGTACCATCTCAGCAAACCTACTGTTATACCAGTCAATTAACTTTAATTATATATCTAGTTAAAAATTGAAGAAAAAGGACGAAAGCCATACTGTTCGAATTTATTTATCAAATTATTAAGAACCGCAACTTTATTGTGATATCAACGTTGTACTTTGAATTTGCCATTGCAGCTGCACGATTCTTCCTTTTTAGTTTCACTTAGATGTATTTTTTATACAATCCAATTTAGCTCTACCACTTGGACACAAGTGAATTGTACATCGAGAGAAAAGTAATTTTTACGATAAGCACATACATCCTTTTCGATTTTTTCTATAGACATACACATGCATACCACGTACACACGCACGCACACACACAAAAGTGGTACTCACGATCGCTCTGTATTACGTATCTAGGCCTCGCTAATACATATTTATTCCAAATTGCATTCATATCGATCGCTTATCTAATCGCTTATCTTCCATTCGAGTGACTTGATGAGAAATTTTATGTTATTTACTTTGACATATTGCTGCTGCTCGCGAACGCGACATACTGACATCGAGTGCGCCATGCCAACGAAAATTTTCATGCGCACGCGAAACGATTAATTAGTTGTATTGGAATCGGATGGTTATTAATACAACAAGTCGTTTACGGGCTCAATATCGTACGTTTCCATTGCGGGAAGAATCATATCAAGGTTAAAGAAATATTGGAAAGGAATTTTTTTACGGTGTAATTCCTGACGCGTTTTACGTGCGACGTTTCCGTTTCTCTTTGCCGTCACTTACTCGTTCACTTGGTGTTACGTATTAGGAATGTCGACGACGAAGAAAAAAACTGTAATTAGCCAGCTTCATGCGCTATTGGCCTATTGCAGGTCCACGTGTGTGTGGGAAATGTTATTTGCGCTGAGTGTATAAGCGTCACAAATTTCAACGTTAAATGACTACTAGTTCTTTTTTCATTTCTTTAATCAAGCTTCCACGAAAAAAGCAAGATATTATATGCTTCACGCTCACTTCATGAACAGGGGGTTTTTCGAGTGATCGCTACTGGCGGTATTTCACGTGCGCGTCCAGTCAACCCGCCAAAAGCACCGACAACCGCAGTTTCAACAGTTCGCGATGAAAGAAACGCGAACACTTATACACTCGCATATGAATGTTTATTTTTCTCGTTAATCGATAAAACGCGAGCGTCGCGACCACACACGTACACTCACACTTGGACGTTATGTCTGACACAAATCGTTCGCACACTCTGGCAAAACGAAGGGAGAATGAGGAACTGGTGTGGCGAAGAAAGCACACGGCTCAACTGAGCGACGAAAAAAGAAGTTGCTGCGCCGAGTGACAGCAGTCGAGTGTGGACATCGAAAGCTCTATAGCCACGCGGGAGAGAGCTTGGCGTGGAGAGCTCGCGCGGTCTGTCCCATAAAACGCGCGCTCGGCATTTATTGACGAAGCTTGGCCGCCTCGTCGCCCACCCCCTTTCGGATGCGCGAATAGCAACGTCCGATAATCAATCGGTAACCAACCGCTCGCGCGATTAGCCCGACGACGCACTGACGAATCGAGCAACTCGCACGGGAACGCGGCAGCGCGTCGTTATTCGCCTCTCGCGTATTGCGTATGATGCTTCACTCGCGCTGACATATTTCGAGCGCACGGCGCTGTAGTGTGACAGCTCTGCTCGGCGCACGTACCGCGACGACGATTGCGACGACGACGACGACGACGAGGACCAGGACGAGGACGATCGGCAAGCCACGGTCGCGCACAAAATTGGATAGGATCGCCGCGGGAGCGATCGTCGAGAGCCCGCGACACTCAAGAAAACTCACCCGTCGGCGGTCAAGAAAAAGCTGCTCACCTGCGTGTTGTGGGCAGTTGGTGCGCCATATTGAAGCACCGAAGCGCACGGACGACGACGGAAAGCCTACTACGTCGGCGTTAAAGGCCGCTACCGCTTTGCCAGTCAGCCACCCACACACACAGCGCGCCCGCTTCTTTACACAGGCGCGGGCAGGTAGCTGTGCGTGTATAGCTTCGTTGGCCGACGTGCACTGACTCTCTGATAACAGGCTGCGCGCGCACTTACACTGTTTTTCCTCTCCTCTCTTTGGCTGTTGTTGTTGTGTATTGTGCACGCGCGCGCCGCGTCG
Organism: Phymastichus coffea; assembly: GCF_024137745.1. Taxonomy (NCBI): domain Eukaryota; kingdom Metazoa; phylum Arthropoda; class Insecta; order Hymenoptera; family Eulophidae; genus Phymastichus; species Phymastichus coffea. Next base: position 118,647 of record NW_026707018.1, on the reverse strand, counting down.
AAAAAGAAAGAGCGCGGAGGAGGGAGAGACCGATGATAGCGGGAAAACCGCGAACCGGAGCGACCGTTATATCGAGTCCGAGCGCGAAAATTGCCCCGACGCGCTTTTTTCGTGTTGTGCGGGTGAAAGTGGCTTTCTGGTCTGTGCCTATACCGGCGCCGCACTCTGCGTTGTGTGCGCCTATTATTCCATACAAATTTTTTTCTCTTTCGCTGGCCTTTTTTAGCAGATGCTCTCTCGCTTCGATTTTAGAATTGCCGACGCTTATTCCGCGTTTCGATATCTTTGGGCTTTCCGATCAATTCGATTCAATGTATTTCCGATCAAATATGCTCGCGAGATTTTTAGTTCCAAACTTACTCGTCTACTCTTATGTCTGTCAATTAGTTGTGATTTTGGATGAACACAATCAAAACTACTGTCATGTGGCTAATATGATCAACAATCATATGAAACCACTACGCTTCAAACGCAAATTACAATCAAACGCTTCAAATAATACATAACTCTAACATTCGATTAGCATTAAAAACATATTTTGACAATCTGATCAATCACATGGGTGACTACTTGAAAGCCTATCAACCCTCCGCGAATGCACCAATGTCTCGCTAATTGTAGGTTCGGTCTACTTGAAAGTAGATAGGTTCGAGATCCGCGAGCCGTGAGCGCAACACGTGGGACGTATGTGCAAAAGATCGAGAGCGCGAGCGCTGCATCGGTACGGGTGGATTCTATTTGAACGTAACTCCAGACTGGGAACGGCTTTATTTGGCGCTCAGTAGTTAAGCAACCGGGAATTGTTAGGCTGACAATGATAATAATTATGTACTACTTTATTTATTTGCTTTTGATTTTTCAATGCTTGGAGTGAATTCTAATGAAACGAAGCAAGTATGCTTAAATCATTAGTATTGGTGCGGTATTATTTTTTTATATTGCTAAATTAATTATGTATTTATATATTGGCAGTTTAAAAATTTGTTTAGCGTGTGTTGGTGCAATATGGCTTTCAAAAGATAACTGTGTCTAAGCAGAGAGTATAAACTTTTTATTGCACTCTCAGATCCATGATGACCTACTAAAGCTCCGTTGTCTAATTATTTTTTTTTGTTTCCTACTTATCGCGCATGGTGCTCATTGTATTTATTGGTGTGAGTTTATTGTATGCAACATAAAGTTTACCAGTCTACATAAGTTTTGTACTTTGACGAAATATAGATAAAGAAATATTTAGTTTGAACGCTTTTAGCAAGGCCTATGTTAAGAATACATTGAGAATCTATTAAATTTTTATTACGCCAGTAAAAATGTCAGTAACAATTTGAAAAAAAAAAAAAAAAAAATATATATATATATATATATATATATATACACACATATTTTGGAAATGTAAAATACAGTGAAACATGGAAATCAATTTAATTTAACCTTACAAATATTTTCAAAATTACCAAAAATGTCGTAGTTTTTATTAATGTTTCATTAACTACTAAGACAGTGCGATAAGTAAAAAATACAATTTTTTCCCTATAACAGACATAAGTTAATAAAGAAATAGCATATTATTATTTCGGCTGCTGTAGTATGATCTACGCGGGTCAGTGCTGTAGTGCTTAAAAATCATATAGGTTAGGTATACCAGAATTCAAATGATAAATATATCTTGTCTTTTAATTTGATAAATGTTTTTCAACAATTTCATTAACTTAACGTCATCATGATGATATTCATACGTTTACTAAAAGTTTTTCGTTGTCTAAATATATCTCCCAAAACAAGGTCAACGAGCAGAAATACATTGAAATATGTAGCATTTCCAAGATTATTGCACTCACAAGCGTTATTTTTCACAAATCAGTAAGTATTTGTATTTTTATTTGAATTCATGAATTATAGTTTTACTGCAATAACAATTCTCTTATGATTTTAGAAAAAATGAACTTATAACTGTCATTCAAGCACAACGGAAAGAAGAGGTTAGTAAGAATCACAAACTGATAAATTTATTTCAACATGAGATTCAAAATTACGGGCGGTTACGTAAAATTGACGTTGATAAATTATTAGAAAATGTTAAAGAATTAGGTAACTTTGTTTGGTTTTTTATAGTTTTTTCGCTGATTCTGAGATGTAGAAATATATGATATGAATAATTTAGGATTATTGGACTAATTTTTATTGTTGACATAATTTAGGTGCTGTTTCAAATTTACAAGGGCTATTCTTATTAAAATGTTGCAGTGAATTAATATCGAATAAATCGACATTATCAAGAAGATTATTGGCTGATGAGATTTGGAAAACATTGAAAGGACTTGGTATTTCAAGTTAACGCTTGATAAAAATGTTCCTATAAGAAATAATATAATTTAAATTGTGCATATTCATTTCAGATGTTCAATTAGATGTGTCTCATTATAATGCATTGTTGAATGTATATGCTGAAACTAATCATCTATATTCACCTATTGATTTTTTGGAAGAAATGGTTAAAGCAGGCATTAAACCCAATAGGGTAACATATCAAAAGCTGGTTGCACAATATTGTAATGAGGGACAAGTGATTGAAGCTTCTCAAATTTTAAATCACGTAAAAAGTGAAGGCATTCATGTAAATGAAGACATGTTAAGTTCACTAATTTATGGTAATTTTGTAAACAAGTGAGTTTCTTGTGTGTATTAGAAAACCGTTGCTATTAATTGATTATGTACTCATTATATTTTTTCTAGCAATGACGAAGTTGCATTTGAATATTTAAAAGATATGGAAAAAAATGGTGTACAACTCACTGTCAAAACTTATTCTATTTTACTATATATTTATGCAAATAGAGGAGAAATCGACAATATAAGAAAAACTCTAAAAGAATGCGAAGCTAAAGATGTATGGGTTCCTGACAAAGCACTTTTAAGGATAATTCATAATCTTAGCATACATGGTTTTCCACAATATATAGATGAGGTGTACACAATTTGTTTAATATTGAATATATCAGACTAATTTTCATATCTATATATTTTTTTCAGATTTTGGCATTGACACGTAGGGGTAATGTTTATCTCAGTGAAGCAACTAAAATCATCTACAAGCTTATTGAGGAACATCATTACGAGCCCGCCTTCAAAATATATCAAACACTACCGGAGAACCGGAAGATTACTGGCGGAAATATATTTTTGCAAGCCTTAATCAATTCAGACGCCGTAGGCTCCTTTATTTCTATTCTTCTTGATAATTGCTAGTTGTTAAATATAATAAATAACATTATTCTCTATTTCAGCCGCTGGAAAGAAGCGTAGAATATTGTAGATTAATGGAAATCAAAAAATTGAATCATAAAGCTTTTCTATTAGCTGTACAAAAAAATGCAAATGATGTGTATCACTCAAGTATAAAACTGTTGAAGGCATGGAAACAATTAGGTGGAGTAATAAGAGCGGATTATTTTTTTCCTATTTTGAAAGCTTATGGAGAGGCTGGACAAAATAAAGGTTTATATTAATTCTTGACGAATATTCGATTACAAAGTAATTAATAAATGTTTCATTTAAGAAATCATGAATGTTTTGCAAAAAATGACATCGGAGTTTGAATTGCAACCTAGTGTTTATATGTTGATAAATTCTGTTCTACCATATATGCAATGTGATGATGATGAGATATTATTTGTATTATTCGGATATCAAGTTAATCATGTACATGCCGCAAATTCTGTTCTTATATACTTACTCAAAAAAAACGAGATTCGCAAAGCAGTAAAATTTAGTAAGTTATTTTATAAAATTGTTTTACCAAGAATGTTTAAGTCGCAATTGATTGATCATTTCAGTGAGTAATTTTTCGATGCAGTATAGAGCAGAAATCGTGAAATCTAATCTTCTGAATGCATTTATAAATACAGAAGACGTTCCAAGTTTCGTTAGTATTTTACATCATTTATACATGCACAAATTCAATTATGAAAATCATATAGCCGAAGATAATATCAATAAAGTAGTTTATTCTCAAAAATTTATTGATTCGTTCATTTCAGAGACAGTTGATACTATACTGTCGAAAAATGAATCTGCTCCTTCAACAATCAACAAGTATCTAATTATTTCGGTGATTATTATTATATGATATTAATTAATGTTGTTTTTTCGGTTTTTTTGTTTAAAATGTATATCAGCTTTTCAGAAATTTAATTGACAAAGGTATTCATTTATCACCTGCAGTGACAGATGATATAAGAATAAAATTAAGCAATGAAATGACGCCACAAATTGAAAAAGCTTTAACAAATTTGAAATCTGAAAATCTTGTTCCTAAACCTATTTTAAGGCAGCTTCAAAATATGTGTTTGAAAACAAAACTAACAGTACATTATTTTCTATTTAACACTGATTTTTAAGCGCTTTCTTTACAATTGATAAACTTGTTGTTTTATAGAACATAGGAAAATTGGAAAAATTGGCCAAAGTATCATCAGTGTCCAATAAAATAAATTCACTAAAATATCAAAAGCAATTGTTATACTATTATTGTAGTATATTGAATTACGACAAAATGTATCAAGTATTACAGGTAATTATTTAATCTTTCCGTTAAAATGAATCGACATTAATAAAATAATTACATTATTCTCAAAAGGAACTTGAAATAAATTGTATTCAACATTTTCCATCTACATACGCCACTGCGATTGACGCTTTTTTACGTATGAATAAAATTGATGAAGCCGAGGCTTGGTTGTTAAGAGCCAGAGGAATGATACCAGACTTTCACGTGAGCAAAATTATACTTTTAAAATTAGCGACAGCTATTGCCGAACAAGGGCATTTTAAACGTATGTATGCATTTAGAATTTCTATAAAAATTATGGATGATTTTATTACTTTTTTCAATTATTTTAGGAGCATTGGATTGTCTGAATCAGCCAACAGTTTCTTCTAATATTCGATCGCTTAGAACTTGCACAAAGTTCTTAACAGCTGTCATGCAGTTTGACGACGAAAATTATTTACTGCAAGCTTTTGATGTACTCAATGAAAACGGCTATATTACTGTATTAAAAAGTCATCTATTTATACCTTTAGTTTTACTTTATCTACACAGGTAAGGTTTTAAAATTATCTTGGTTTAAATTTAATCGAATTTACTAATAAATACCTAGTTTTTCAACAGAGGTAATAATGAAGTTGCACTCGAAAAATTCAAATGGGTTTACAAAGTTTACGATCTTGCTCCGTGTCAAATACAGCTTATGAAAACATTTATAAAGACGGAAGATAAAAATTCATTAAATCAGGTTATAACCGTCAGTGAAGAGGTCGATGGATCGTTGACGTGTTATTTCAATCTTGCTTTAGCTTACCTTGAAAATTCTCAGTTGTCCGAAGCGAAAAACGTGATTGAGGTAATTACTGAAGAATGTAGAGAATTTTTTATTATTTTTATAATATTAATTAAAATCAGATGTATTTATAGAAACATATACCACATTTACTAGAGACAATTGTTTTCGAACAAGCTGTATTTTATTGTAACAATGGGCAAATTGACTATTTGGAAAACCTTCTTGAGATATTGAATAATTTGAATTATGATGTTGAAAAACTCTGTGTAGTCCTATTGAAAGCTTTTGGTAAGTAAAGTGATGTACACGAAACAACGAATATTAAGAGAACATTATCTAATTGAATTGAGTAATTTAATTTAGGATATTATAACGAATGGGAAAGAGGGTATAAACTGTGGATGAAAATGAAAGATAACATCAAGTTTTCAAATACTTTTTTTGATTATTTTAATTTAGTCATGAATACGAAAGATAATGGTAATTCAATGTTACAAGAATTTTTAGAAGCCACAGAGGGAAGCGATGAAATGAAAAATCGAGAGCTTTTAGATAAGTCTGTTAGTTACTATAAAAAAAATAATTTACGTATCTATTTTGTTTAACGCGGAAAAATACTTTTAGATTACCTATATTATACAAAAGTGATGGTTATTCGAGATTGTGTAAAAAAGCTTGTCAGAAAGAGAATTTTTCGGAAACCATAGAACTTTGTAAGGAGCTAAAAAATCAATTCAATTTGGATATACATTCATTTGATGCAGAATTCATATTGGATGTTATGGTAAAAAATAAAGATGTAGATAGCGTTGAGAAAATTGGAATATATATGAGTCGTGTAAGTTAGTATTGTATCTTTAATAAACAAGTATTGAAATTATGCTTAATTTGCATATAAATAACTTATTTTAATTAATATAAAATTATTTTTACTTATAGAATTTGAAAAATCAAATAAAATATAATTTCTATTTAAATCGTGTGTATCTAATGTCCGGATCGTGGAATTTGTATCTGAAAGATATTGAAAAAAGACTTGATGAAGGAACTGTTAACTGGCTGAATCTGAATATGCATGTTAGGACTACAGTAGAATGTTTGTTTCAACATCCTGAGCTGTTGGAACAATGTAATTGTTTTGTTTTTTATTTTTTAGAGATTGTAGAGTTTTATGAACATTTTCATAATAAGCTATTTCTTCTAGATGAATTAGTAGCTCACAGGTGTAATGAAAATAATATTCCTGGCCCTATTCATGTTCTTTGGATTTACTATTTTTTCACTAATGAATCTAAATCTGAAAAATTATGGTCACAGTTTATAAAAAAATCAAAGATCTCCATTTGGATGGAAGTTAAAAATTTTCAACAGACTACTCCTGAAATATATGTAAAAGTAGCTGAACTTTTAAAAGACAGTGAAATTAAAAAATCGACAATGTCGAATAACTTTACATCATTGATAGAGCGTGCTTTAAAATCTGGTAATATACGTTTAATATAAATTTGTAATATTATCAATTTTGATGATGATATCTTAATGGGTTTCTTTCAGATCATCCAAATAAATATGTAATCGGCTTGCAATGTTTATTACATGCTACAGAAAAATTGCCAATGGAATCATACGATATCGATTTACTTGTGAGGCTTCAGAAAGGTCTTGAAAATTCTGGAGTAAAATGGCCATGGTCCAGTCGGAGTAATAAAGAGTGGGTATTACTTTATATAAAACCAATATTTTTTTATATAATTTTATATAAAATTCTTACGCTGTATGTACCTATTTATTTTTTAGAGAGGAAAAACAGCAAGTGAAAAATACAGTTAAAGCTATTACGGCCTTGTATAAATGAAAATCTAGTCATTAATTATTTGTACAAAGTATGATTTGAAATAAATCTACATTTGCCAATTTTACTTTTATGTTTACCGCTAATTCTTTTCTAGTTATGTAACAGCGGTTTTTAACTGTGTCAGTGACGTGACAAAAAGTATCATTTTACCGTTATCGAAAGTATACATGTGGCTATGTGGCACATGCATATAACACTGTTAGTAACAAAGTAATAAAATTGTAAACATCTAGTTGTTAAACAAATAGATGAAAAAAATAGATATTAATTTTAACTCTGCAGCATATTAATTGTTTTTCATTCAAGTTGATAGTATACAAAAAGAATGTTTATGGAAAATAGCTGTAACAGATCCACATTAAAACTATTAACTTTAAAATGGTATTTTTGTATAATACTCTTTCGATAATTCATTGAAAAGAAACCTAAGAAACGTTTTCGCTGTGAAAATAGTTAGAAATTGAAAATGCAGTTCCCTTTATTCAGTTTTATAGTGTCAGGAGTGTTTTTAGGATATATTTGTTATTCTATTTATACAGTATCATTGTTATTTACTCCACCAAAATGTTTAAAATCAAACAATTGTATTACATCATATTTGGCAGATCAGCCAAAATTACAATTAAGCTTATTTATGTCTTCAATGAGACGTCCTTTGAAGTCTGAAATTTCTAAAATCTACATGGATAAAGATTTTGATTACAAAAATGAACAAAACATGTGAGTATTATACATGATAAAATTGGATGGTTTCAATTCAAAGTAGATATTTGAATGTTTTAATACATTTTTCAGTCCATTAGTAATAGATGTACCTTATAAAACAAGACAAAATGGTACATTATTTTTACATGTTTTGTTATCACCGAAATCATTAAAAATGGATGAATCTTTCAATGCAGTAAAAGAAGTAAATAAAATATTTCATAATTTCATATATTCATATATTCATAGTCTAAACTTTTTAATTACAGGATGTCTATACAGTATATAAAATAATTAAAATGACAGAGTATGCAGTTCCTCAAGCAAAAACATTCAATTTATTAGGTGAAGATGAAGATAATGATAAAACAATGAAAAAGAGACCAACTTCTAAGCCAGTTTCACACATGAAAAGTAAAATTACTTTTACAATAATGACAGATAATATTCAACTTCCAAGAAATAATATTCCTTTTGAACTGCTTTACGATATAAAGTAAATAAATGCTGTAAATAGAATTTAGTAATACTTAAACATTTGTGAGTTCTTAGATTTAATATTTCAAAAATTTTTTTCAGAATAAGTCCTCAAAAGACATTTTTACCACTTTTGAATTACAACTTTTTATACACAAGATATAGAGATTTAAAAAGAATTACTCTAAAAACCCATGAAATGAATGTAACTGTACAATACACTCCTATCTCATTTGGAAAATTAAGATTAATTTTGCATGTTGAGGCTGCAATGCAAAGTTTTAAGCAATTAGGTTTTACTGATAAAGATATTGATGAAGTCAAAGGCATCTTTGCAGATACCAATTTGTATCTTTTAGCTGGAACTGTGTTCATTTCAGCAATGCATGTAAGTATAACACATTTATTTTTCGTGTTTGGGGTCAAGATTTATTTACATACTTTTTTGTAATTTTAGTTGCTGTTTGACTTCCTTGCTTTCAAAAATGATATTAGTTTCTGGAGAAGGAAAAATAATTTAGCAGGTCTTAGTACACAAACCGTACTTTGGCGTGCCTTTAGTCAAGCTGTGATATTTCTCTATTTATTAGATGAAGATTCTTCATTGTTAGTTTTGATACCTGCTGGTATTGGAACTATTATTGAAGTATGTCTGCATTACTACTATTGAAATAAATAGCTGTGAAATGAAATTTTAATTATATTTTTTTCAATAGCTTTGGAAAGTGAAAAAGATTTTACGAGCTAGATTTATTTGGTCTGAAAGTATTGTTCCTAAAATAAAATTTGACTGGAGTCAATGCACATCAGCGGAAACTAAAACAAGAGAATTTGATGCTGAATGTATGAAATATTTTAGTTATTTACTTTATCCTCTAGTGGGTCTTGGTGCAATTTATTCTCTTCTATATTTGCCTCACAAGAGGTAATATACAATTTCATTTATTTGCATAACAAAGTTTATTTTATACAGCATCATTATAATTGTAGCTGGTATTCATGGTGCATTCATTCTATGGCCAATGGCGTATATGCATTTGGGTTTCTTTTCATGCTTCCACAGTTATTTGTTAATTACAAACTGAAATCGATTGCACATTTACCTTGGCGATCATTCATGTATAAGGCATTTAATACCTTTATAGATGATGTGTTTGCATTTATTATTACTATGCCAGTGGCACATAGAGTGGCTTGCTTTAGGGATGATGCTGTTTTTCTCGTTTATCTTTATCAGAGATGGTAAGTGCCATAAATATAAATAAATTACATGTAATGTTTTGGTGTTTTTATTATAATTATTTTAAATCATATTACAGGTTGTATCCAGTTGATAAGAGTCGCATAGATTCTTCAACAATTGATGAGGTTCCCAGTGCAATCAACAGTGAGCAAAACAAAAAAAAAAATTAAAATGAAAATCAATTCAAAATACGTAATTCAAAATATTTTCAAGACATTATTGTGTTATTGCTTATAAATTCATAATTTTATATGATTTTTAATGTATGTTGTTTTTCTAAATAATCTATTGTAAACAAGTGGTAATAATTGAAAAAAATAAATTACTATTGCTTTCAATTTATTGGATTTCTATTAATAATCTTTTAAATTATGCTATAAATATTTTATAACAATTAGATAGTTTTTATTATTAACTATTTTTGTATTTTATTTTTATGTTTCAATTATCAACATATATTTTGAATAAATTGCTCACTTACATTCAGTTTTTTTACCAATTGAGTTTGTAATATATATATATATATATATATGTGTGTGTGTGTGTGTGTGTGTATATGTATGCATGTATACGAACATGCAGGAATGTAGACTGCGCGAACTCAACATTATCAATTTATATCGTAAAGGTATAATCTTTATTAGTGTTTGTTGAGGGTAATAATTCCATCCCTCTAATTTAAATTTAATCTCATTGTTATAAGTGTAATTCATTAATTCTATATAAATTTAAGGAATATATACTTTGATCAATTTTATAAAATTTATCGAATTTGCAATGTGCAATGTATCGTTTATTATTTATTAAAAGAACGGCGGTGATTTGGAAATCGATCGCTGTTTAAAACATAAATATTTTAAATTTGTCAGTACTCATAAAATTGTTGAGTAAGTACACAATAATTTATTGGTTAAGTTGTTTACAATAATATAATATATATCATCACCTACGTACATTTGACATACGATTTTACATGTATTGTGACTGTCTTTCAAGTGGAGATCAAAATACATACTATTGATTATCTATTACTTATCTAACTGTTTTTTCAAAAATTTTATTATTTGTTCTTTTGCAGGGAATGAATTTATATTCTAAAAGGCTGCACTGTTTGTATGGTTGATTTGTTTTTAAATTTTATAAAGATGCCACATCCTTGTGTTGTTTGTGGACGTTCTCGTATGAATCCTAATAATAGGGTAGAAGAGTATATTTTTTTTGGATTTCCTGTCAATGATGAGGTCAGATGTAAAAAATGGTTAGAATTTTGTTGTCGCGAAGAACTTTATAAACTAACAAAGAAACAACTTTTGCAACGTATGATTTGTTCTAAACACTTTGTGTCATCAGATTTTGTTAATGATTTTTATGATCGGTTAAATAATACAGCAGTACCAAGTATTTATGATCCAAAACAAAGCTTGTACAATATTAGTTGCGTGCTGTGTGGCCGCTTTCGTAAAGACCCACCTGGCTTGGAAAATGATGGTGCAACTTTCCATCATTTTCCTGGAGAAGAATTTAGATGTCTTAAATGGTTGGACTTTGTCGGTGTTGATTCTTACTATAGATTGACCAGAAAAGAGATAATGTTTTGTTTTATATGCTCCAAGCATTTTGATAGGGATCAATTTATTCTAGGTTTTCATAATAGACTCATTGATACTGCAGTGCCAAATATAAGAAATCCTGATAATGAGAATATACAATGGAAACTAGAAGATAAAGACGATGAAAGTATAATGACAGATGTAGAATTGTTCAATTTTTGTGATAAAGGTGAAAAACGAATTAATCCATTACCTGTTGCTGTTTTGGAAAGTCAAGCATGTGCAGCTTGTGGACGACTAAAAGCAGATCCAAGAAATAAGTCACAAAAATATAAGTTTCATCCTTTTCCTGCTTATGAAATTGGAAGATGCCTGAAATGGTGTCAATTTTTAGGAAGAGAAGATATTCTCAAAATGTCTCCCAATCAAATTCGTAGACTAGTACTATGTTCAGGACATTTTCAGGCTGGACAAAATTTTAACAATGGAAATGGCCCTTGTGATGCAGTTCCTACAATTTATAATTGTAAGAGTAATAATGAGATAATTAAAAAATCAAATGTGAGTGTAGATTTAGGAGATGCTAATAAAATTGTCAGACCATCAGTATCAAGTAAGAAGCCCAAGATGGATCCAAAATATAAACCAGCTCCTTTGGCAAAGAAGCGAGGAAAATCTAAAAGGCCTACACGTATCACTATACCTAAAATTGATTCAAGAATGAATAACTTCCCAGTGAAAAAACTTCCTATTCTTACTGCTAATAAATGGAAATTGATATCTAATCAATTTCAACCAATGACAATATCCAACAATATTTTAACTAATGTTGCTCCAAATATAAAAAAAGTTATTCTACCATTCTCAGGAAATATTTCAGATTTAGGTGCTCCAATCCTAGTTGATAGTTTGTCAAGTATACCTCCTGGACTATTAATAAAGATTGATTTGCCTGAAAGTGAAAAGACTGTTGACAAAACTGCAAGAAAGAAAATTAGAAGAAAAGTAGTTGAGCAACAACCACAAACTATTCCATTTGAGTATATCGAAGTGCAAAATACACTTAAATGTGGAAATGAACAAAGTGAAATTATTGAATGTGTACCTGACAATGATATGGCTGAAGATATTGATGAACAATTTATTAATGATGAAAGCTTTAATAATTTTAATGAGATTGGTGAAGAAAATTATATAGAGAAAATACAAAAGAATGGGTATGTTGAAGAGACAAAACCAAAAATTAAAATGTCAGCAAAGTGTCGTAGAACTCTTATTCCTATTCAATGTGAAATAAAACAATTTCTTAATAGACTTAAACCTCATGTTAAGAGGCTACCCAAGAAAACAAAAGCCAAGGTAAAACTTGCCATTGTTAATATGGTTATTGATCAGTTGTGAAACATGTATTCTATTTTATACGTATTGATTGTATGTGTAATTAAATTTTACAAGTTTAAAAGCTGTATATATCATTTTAGCTTATAATAAATATTCTATATAATATTTTATAAATATCCCTTGAAAATTTTTAAAATTAAAGTTCAGTATGCATGTGTTTTATATAATTATTATTTATAATATCTATAAAAAAAAACTTGAATTCGACTAAAAATGTAAGTTCATTAAACTTTCAAATGTTGTTCAGTGCCAGTGACAAATTGCAACTAATAAATTGGTATTTGATATATAGATACAAATGTAATACAACTTGCAATCCTTGTTTTATTTTAAAGTTAAGTTGATTTATACATTTTGTAGGTAGAAGAAAAGTTTATTAAATTATAACATTTCAAAAAGTAATTAGGAAAATTTTCCATCGTACAGTTAAGTAATTAAAATATAAAATTGTTAATTTTGCGAAAAACTATACCTACATATTTTAAAATACTTTAGGTATCATAGATTTAAATGCAATGGAGGCCTTGGAAGGTTCGTTATTGGAATTTATTATAATTATTGTGTATAATGTAAAACACATTCAAAACATTGCTTGAAAATAAATAAATTCTTATTAAAAATTAAATTGCTTATGACTTATCATTTATATATAAATATATCATGTCACAGCAATTATAGTAATAAATTACCGACTTATGATTCAGTGATAGAACTACTTTATATAATTTGTACAATGTACATACAGAATGGATGATCTTTAAATCAAATATCACCTGAATATTTTCATGATTAATCAATTGAATCAGAAATATTTCAAAATTAATAAATTTTTCAAAATTGTTTTGTTATGCCAGAAAAGGCCAGTATACATACAATATTTACATTTGTGAGTTACTCAACAAGTTGCTGCATAGCACTTTACATTAGTGTACAAAGTTCATGCACATATCAAAGCTATGAATACTTATTTGTCTTTTTGCTGATTAATTAATACATAAAATTAGAAAATCTTATCGATCTCAAGTATTAATAACTGTTAAATATTCAAACATCATCTATAAATTCAGGTAATTTGTTATTTTATATTTCAACAGTACCTTCAAATCAATATAAATGTTAAAAACAATAAACATGAAAAATGTAATCATCGATTAGACAAGATCATAAAGCTATCTTTGTATAAGCATTTAATACTTCGTTCAACATATTGCAAAGCTTTAGTTATTCTAAATCTCTCAAAACTGTGAAGATACTTTTTGAAAGGTGACAGACAAATTAAGTAGTTAGGCTACTTAGGAAAGACTGTCTAACTCCTAAGACTTTGTAACCTATTTTTCATTTCTTCTAATTCGTTGTCATCACTCAATTCTTCTGCTGGCTCTTCTTCTTTTGAAGCAGAAGCTCCAGGTATTTCTGTGATAACATCTGGTGCCCTTCCCATTTGTCCAGCAGTAACTTCCCACAAAATCTGTCAAGGCATCAGATTATTTATTCAGTATCAAATTTGGATTTTTAAATATTGCAAAAAGAAACAAAATCAAGTAGTTACTTTATCAACTTCTTCATCAGCGGCTTCTTCTACTTCCTCAGAATCCTCCATAGAATCCATAGTTTCATCCATCATTTCCTCGATAATACCAGCTTTCATCATTTCTTTGGACAGATCTCGCATTGTTGTAGCAACCTCTGGAACTTTAACAAGTGCTTGCATAGCTTGCATCACTTCTGTTGATTTTGATAGAGAGCCAGCTACTCTGATTGTTGCTAACTGATTTTTCATTTGTAAGGTAACTGAATTCAGGTGGGCTTTTGAGGTATGTAACTTCTGACAAGCTTTTCTTGCTCTAATGACTTCTTTGGCTAAAATCTTGCAGACATCTTTATCACCTTTCTTAGCAGCTTCTTTCAATGTCTTTTTGACTTTTTCTTCTTCTCTTTGGATTGCTATAGTTGTCATACATACAATTATAAATTTCAATGAATTTCAATTAAAATCAAGAGAATGCAATAAACATTCACACCAATGCTTTAAAAGCAAACATGACCAAAGAAATAATAATTTTCTTCATAACAGAAAAACTTATCAATAGAATAACTTAACATCACCTTATACTTATCAACTGAATTTTATGACTCACCTCTAACCTGTCTATCAATCTGATAACCTTCTTTTCTTAGTTTATGTGCCCACTCATTAACCTAAAAATTTAGTAAACAAATAGATACTCGTTGTTTGAACAAACATTTTCACGGTAAGGGATAAATTACCATATCTTTTGGATTTTTATCCTGGGATTTCCCAAAGAGACCCATTTCGTTACCTGGATTGGCTATACTTTTCGTCAAAATAAACTTTCAACGCAAATCGATTTTGCTTTGGCGAGCGATATATCGTGTCTCGAGTGTCTTAAATTTTTACATACGAAAATTTATTTCGTAAGAAAATAGACTAGGATGTTTAAATGAGAGATATGGTTGAGTTTTTTTATTAACAGCAACATATATATATATATATATATATATATATATATATATATATATATATATATATATATTCGTATATCTATATATATTTTTGATTATTTTAAATATATCACATGAATACACACACACACACACACACACAAAACAAAAGCAATATATTATATGAAAATATAATATATTGCTTTTGTTGTGCGCTTGAACAATAAATTTGGTTAATTTTAAGTTAATGGTGCAAAATTACATCAAGAAATTTATAAAAATCTAATTTTGTAATCTATATTATGTTGAAAAATTGTTCAACACATTTTAAATTTTATTTTAATATATTTAAGAAGTGAAAAATCGTATGGTCAGTCATCATTCAAATGTTCGATTAAATCAACTTTTACTACTTGTGCAAAAAAAAATCAATATAATAATTATTATTATATGTCATTGAATTTGAAATATAAAAAGAGTTCAATTTATTTTTTATTATTAATTTTAGATCTAGAGATACAGCGTTCTAGATTTTTATATGAATTATTATTAAATACAAAATATATATTTAAATTTATTTTTACTATAGTGTACCCATCAGTCAACTATAATAAAAAATATATTAATATTATTAGTGATAAGTAATTTTTATAATACATTTAAACATCCAATAATTATAAACTAAAATAATACAAATTCTGTTATTATAAAAAAGTAATGCAATTAGTAATTACACATTAATAATTATCCTCTGTTAGATTGCAACTTTTGTAATATATTATATATATTTTATAATATAATAATGTAATTTATGTATAGTACTCTGGAAATAAATAAATAAATATAAGTTAGTAGGCATATTCGATAAACCGCAAAACAGCAATACGTTTCTATATTTAGAAATAAATGTCCGTTTAAAATAAAAAGATATCATCAGAATAAAAGAACTTGCTGCTTGGATGAATTACGACGTCGCCTTAGACTTTTCTCGTGGGCTTCAGTTACAACATCCTTCACTAATCTTAACATATGACCAATTGCCCTCGTACTTCCACTTATTAGTTTATCCAAATTAGCGTATCGTTGGTACTTGTACGGTCCTCCATTAGAAATGGAATTACTTTCTTCTGAATCTTCGTAGTCCTTGTCATTGAACTCCTCGTGCTTGCCTAATGTATTTGAAAATGTTTTTAATGATTTCGCGTTCGACGTTATCGTTGCTACTTTACCCGATTCTCTTCGAACTCTGTAGTTACCTGATGCTTTCTTCGACAGCAGTTTTTCTACATCATCTGGATAAACAATAATATATATCGTATTAAAAATGTATGTTTTAATGAAAACAAAGAATCCAATGATTTACCTGAGTAATCTTGCTCGTCATTGCGTCTATCTCTAGTGATAACACCCTGTCCGTCAGCAGGTAAGCAGCACGGACATTTCTTATGCGCAAACATCTGGCAGACTTCGTCAGCCAACGTGAGAGCGTAACTTCCATCTGACATTTTTCTCATCGTGAGTGGCAGTTTTACTCCATCGCCGAGCCAGACTAAATTAGAATTGTCCAAATTTCCTGTGATAGAAGTTACCGGCATAAGCTTACCCATATAAGTAGGTTCATTTGTTACTCCGACCAAATCTTTATCCGACGGTGTGGAATCGACAAGAAGATTCAATCGATTGTTATTAGAACGCTGTGTACTCGAGGTAACCGGCAGTTTCAATCGATTGTTATTTAGCTGCTGCGTAACGTAACTTGGATCTCGATAGTTCTGATAATGAAGCGTCGTAACTATTGGACTAGTTTGATAGACATTATACCCGTTATCCAATGGACGAAGTTTAGAATTTACTGTTGTGCCTATTATGTCATAATATTTTGAAAGTGCTTCTCTCGTAGACACGTCGCTCTTATGATCGACATTTTGCGACATGGTAGAGCGATACGGTGTATCAGTTCTCTCGTCATTCGCAATAACAGTAGAATTATTCTTTCGTAGCAAGTCAAGTTGCTTTTCCAATTCTATTCTTTTCTTGTTTTCCAAATAATTTGATTGAGTTTTATTTTCGATCAGATTCTTTAAACCTTCGATCCATGTTCCACCTTGTAAACGTCTCTCGTTAACGGGAACTACTGGTACAAATTTGTATCCCGTATCTTGTGTAGTAACTCTGTTATAATTTTCTTTTGGCTGTACAATCAAAGGCTTACTATTGGCAGACTGCAAACTATTATCAGTGGACTTGACGAGCTGATTGAAAGCTCGTCGAATAGTTGCTTCATCAGCAACTCCTTTTTCTTTGTCAAGCGAGTATTTGACAGTTTTGACAATCACATTTTGTGCCAACGGTTGAGTTGCCACTTCATCATCAAGCTCAGACTTGTCAATAATACTCTTAATCTTTTCAAAAACCTCTCTATTTACTAACTCGTCATTTCTTGACACACGCTTCATCGTCTTGTTCTTAAGTTTTAAATTGTTTTTTGGAGGAGTTGTTGGTCGTGGAATCTCACGCATTACATTTCTTAACGTATCCTTGATGATATTTTCAGACACTGGCGAACCTATTACTTGATTAATAAGATTGTTCGTCGTATCAACAATCATATTCTCCACTTCTGGTACGTTCAGTAAGTTTTTCAATATCTGAGTTTTCGCTAAATCTGGCAACAGACGTTCCCCATTCTTTCTTGCCAATTCTCGTGATTTTTCACTATCATAATTCGCCAATAAATCATCAGCTTTGCCAGGCACCAAATTATTCAAAACCTTTTTTACAGCGTTTTGCACGATTGTGTTGTCGACATTTCGAAATGTATTCTCATAAGTCGTCAACGGCCTTTCGTCAATTGCTTGAATTGGTGGTACATCACTAACATCACCGTTGTGTAGAATTATATTTTTCAATTCTTTGAAGAGATTTTCATTTTCTCTATCAGTTGACTCAGTGTTAGTAGCTGCAACGTTCCAATTTGGCTTGTATCCGTTAGTATTTCTCATAGTCGTCAGTCTTTGCGGATTGTAATCACTCGTATAACCGTTATTCACGTCATCAAGTGTCGTGACAGGTTGTGATGCAGCATTGCTTTGTTGTTGTTTAGATGGCTTCATATTTTTTATGTTATATGACGGTGGTGCTTGTGTTACAAAATTACTTTGTTGATTGAACGCTTGAGATGGAACAAGTTTTTTTTGAGGTCGGTTATGAAGTGAGTTGTAAGCTTTCAAGTCAGAATCGGTTGGAACACTCATTGTTGGATCATTATTTCTGTGTTCGTTAATCATTTTATCGACTTCTATGTTTAGACCGTCATCATTATCTGGATCGTATGTATCTTCTTGAGCCGGATATCTATTTTTAACAACAGTAGGAATGTTAATGTGACCAGCAGGTGACAAAGTCGAAACAAGCATATCATTGTAATCGTACCGAGGGATATTTTGATTGTTAATTGAATGTGCGTCATTGAAATTCTCAAAGCTATTTACCTGAATGGGAATATTTTCATTTGGATATTGATTTGGTAAAGCAGTTTGAAAGTTAGATGAGTGCTCATTGTTGATTGCATTATTATTGTTATTGTTACCGGAATTTCGTTGTGGCTTATAATAACTCGGTGCGTAATTCGTTGTTGTAGGATCGCCAAATGGCAGATGTTTCATTTCATTTGATGTTTCCGTAATAAAATTAAACTCATCAGCACTGACTATTTCAGTAGTATAAGGTTGATTATAGTATAAAAAGTCGGTCGAATATCTGTAAGCTGGCCTCAAATCTTCGATATTACTACCTCCTCGAGAAAGATAATTGTGCGGGTATAGTTTACTATTAACTTGCCTCGGTGTTGTTACTTTACTTGAATCTATTGTAGGTTCCCTCTTCGCGTTTTCTCCTGATGAATATTTCGGGATGTACGCTGGAGTGGATTTTGGTTTCGGGTCGTCAGCAACAGGAAACATATTTTGAGCGCCGTTTTTCCACAACTTTAGCAAGTGTGCCGGAATGGGGGAAGGATTTGGGAATTTATTATACGCAACTGCAGGAGCATAATTCTGTTGTAAAGGTGCTATGCCTGTGTAAATTAATTCTGGCCGATTCAATGTATATGGAGTGTAGTGATAAACTAGCGGATTAGCGTAGATGGGATAAATTGGAGGTGACTTTGATTGTACATTTTTACCATCAAGAATCACACGTTGATCGAAATTTACGTTGTTGACAAATGGAATGTTAAACTTTTTCGGTCCATTGGATGATTTGTCAATCACGTTCATGTCGTCAATTAACACTTCAGCTGCATTGTTTTCAACTTCTTCGGTCTTTTCACGTGAAGATTGAGCTTGAAGGCAATTTTTATTGTGACACTTTGTTTCTTCGCATAGGCACATGAATTTTTTGTCACGTGTATGACGCGATTTGAGAGGATTATTACCGGATAGATTTCTTTTAGTTTTTTGATTGTTTAACAGTGTGCCGAGGGTGTCATCACCAATGGTCGCTATTAAAGTACGCGGAGTCTCTTTCACATCGTTTTCAGAAGAATGCAGAGGAATAATTGGCGTGTCTCGTTTAATTTTTTTAGATGTCTCTAATATGATGCCATTCGTGAAATCTGGCAATGTTTTTACGTACTCAGCTTTGTGGATGGTACAGTCAGAAACTCTCGTGTTATGGTATGGTAAAAATTCTTCATTTATTTTATTTTTTTCATTGAAGGTAGTTATTGCAGTTACTGCTTTCTGCTCTCTACGCGATCTGCAAAGAATTTTTATTATTTATTTTCATTTTGATAATTTCAAAACATTATTTTTCAAATCAAATCAGAGAAGAAAATTTAAAGAGAATTTTTGCAGTATATAATTAATTATTTTTACAAAATATTACAGGTAAAATAATATAGGTATGTATTTAAAGGCTAAAATATTAATTTTTATCTTTCGCGTAATTTTTCGCACTCATTTAGAACACTGATTTCTACTAACAACGTTCACGCATGTCATCGTTTTGTAAAATGACAGAATGCCAGATTGCATCACATTTTAACGTGGCCTTGTTTAATTGATCAACGTACGGTTTCGCTTTAATTTGATACTTAATGTAATTCGAATTTAAAAAATTGAAACAAAAAGTTATTGAAAAAACGAAGGAAGAATACATTTAATAGATGCATTGGTATTTTCTCAGAGAACGTTGAATGTATAGTAAATCTACGCAGTTCTCTGTACTGACTTTAAAAATCTGAAATATCGATCCCGTAAATAAACGAATACTCACCGAAGAGTTTTACAGGAACTGACATTGTAAAGATTGCTAGCTGTGATTCCAGTGATAATCAAACAAAGTAAATGAACTCTTCTCATCTTCATAGAAAATAGTTCAATTCATAATTTACATAAATTCCTAAAAAATATAGCGGTATCGTCAAAAATCGTTCGTCTTTCCAATTGTATTTTAACAGTGTCAAAGTAGACTTTATTATTAAATTTTACTAAATGGTAGCAACACTTTTCACAAACAATCACATCAACAACGCTGTTTCACGTTAACGACTGAGCGCATAAACCGACTGTCATGCTTTGATACGCATCGCGTCTTGGTTGTTGCGAAAGACAAAGTCCCTGGTGAAACATGTGTACGTAAACTTAATAACTCGATCAATGGATTGATGTTAAACAAGGAAATTAAGAATACAAAAGAGGAAAAAAGTCGTTACAATTGACTTCTCAGAAAGTTTATGATAATTCGATTTTATTGTAGTTACATTGTCTACTGAAACTAGTGAGTAAATAAAATATTGTTATTATTTAGGTATATCCGAAAGCGATGAACTTGAAAGTGTACAATGACTTTTTTAATTGTTTTGAATAGTCGTGTTAAGAAAGAAAATGAACTCCTTATTTTGTTATTTCAAAACGTTGCTATAAAGTATTTTAGGCAAGAATAGAAATGTTTGTTTTTCAAACAATTTTGAAGTTTTAAAAAGCATATTAATATTAATTATCGGAAATAAAATTGTTGCTTTAATAAATGTAGAACATTTTCTGATATTAATTAGATATTTATTAATGATGATATGTCTATTATCTTCTGTGTGTTTTATAAAAATATTGAAATGAAAGTGAAAAAGAATATCAATCAATATAAATTTTTACTGATTTATTAAAAGTACACAGTTATTTACATATATTTAACATTTTATTTTACAAATATTTATATGACACTTGAAAAATAAATATTGCAATATCAACTATACTTTAATTAAAAAAAATAGTCGCACATAAAGTAGATGTAAAAATTAATTAGTCATATGCAAATATTAATTAGTCAATAATTATGAAAAATCTTAGTAATACCCGAAATGAAATTGAAAAACTTTTTTACACCACCAATCATACTTTTGAAGACACCATGTGACAGTCTCCCGTTATTTATATCTTCCGGCAATTCCGAGGTTTCTTCTATATTTGCCGTGGTTTCGTCAAATTGCTCGTCAAAATTCTCAATGAAGTCCTCGAAGTTGCCTGTCAGATTTTGTGCCTTCTCTATACTCCCAGTTATGACATTTTCAAGTTTCGGGATGGCCTCCACTATCATCGATTCTATATTCACCTTTGTTGTAGACTCGGCAACTTTTTGAATCTTTGAGTCTTTTTTATCATCTATCGATAAATTATCAAGTTTTTGATCTTTTATAAAATCAGAAAACAGTTCGTCTTTGCTTTTATCGTATTCATCAAGTGCTTCATCGTGTTTCATTTCAATAATATCATTCCAAATCTCATTCATGTCAGAGTCTTCGTTACGATTAATGTGATTATATTTTACACCATAATCGTATGCAGGGTTAGGTGATCGTTTTCGTCTTGTCAACATAGTGTCTATGTCTTTATTTTCGTCAAGGTTATTGTATGTAAATTCTTTAATAGATGGAAAGTAATCAGCGTGATCCTCAACCAGTTGTAATTTTCTAACCATAGGAAATTTTTCAGTTACTTCTACATTGTCAATTCGTTTCAATCGCGTTAATCTTTTTAAAGCATTTTTGTGTTTTTCGTTATTGTCCGATTTATACACTTTTTTGATGTTCTTATTGACTGATAATCTGCCTTGGTAAATCTCCGAATTTTTAGTTTGTCGTTTTTTTCGAATGAATATATCAGAGTCTAAAATAAAAAAATTTCCCACAGATTAATATCGAATTATATAATTATTAATAAAAATAACTAAATGAAAAATATGAAATACTCACTTGCAGGATTATTTTCCCTTAGCATCATGTTCAAAAGATCCAAATCCAAAGGAATCGATAAAGGCCCATCCTCCTCTTTGTCTACTGAAACATCTCTTTTGTGCCTTTTGTTATCTGTCAGACTTAAAGGGCTTCGAGAACTTCTTGAAGAGAATCTAGACGATGGTTTCATAAACAACTCATGCAAGTTATAATCCGAGTCGTCGTCATCATAGATCGATGGATTGATTTCCAGAACTTTTAAATTCGACCTCTTTGCTTTTTTGTATGGTTGAGATGCTGATACTTGTTGAATACTTTTGTAAGTAGTTGGGCTTACTTCATATTGATTAACATCAGGCGGTTGTTGATTCAAATTTTGATAATACTGGTAGTAGCTATTCATATACGGTGCTACTGACTCCTCAGCTGCTGGAGCTGGTTGGTACACTTTCAAATCCTGCAAATTTTCAGTATTTTCTATTTGTTCGTAAAGGTGAGCACCTGGTACTTTTTGTATAGCTGTGGTCTGTTTGCTTTGATCAGTAGCAGTATTTGACCGTGTTGGTTGTTGGGTATAGCTAACTCCAACATTACTTTGCTGATAGAGAACTATTGGTTGAGGATTCAATGATCTTTGAGGAATAGCTGTTTGTTCTAGCATTCCAGCAGTAGTCACCTGTTGAGTATTTGCTAAATTTTTATTATCTGTATCAACTTGTTGTTGAGAAGTGGTTGAAAACTGTTTGTAGTAATCTGAATTCATTGACGTAGATGGATAGTAATATTGTTGATCTCCTGTTGGTGAGAGATTGTAATAGTCGATTTTTTGTAGTTGTTTCTGAGAAGGTATATAAGCTTGATTTGTATAATTAACATCGAATTCTTCTTGTTGAGTATTTGTTGGGGTGTAATTATAATACGTTGTATCAGGTTGTTGTGTCATTTCTTCTGGATATTGATTGTAGTAATCCATACTCGCTTGTTGCAGAGCTGATGACTGTTGATTATGAAGAACTGCACTAGGTTGTTGGATAAATGGTTGCTGTTGTTGGGTATCTGAAAGTTCTAGACTGTGTTGTTTAGAGTCAGTCTGCTGTTGAGTAACTATCGTCGGTGGAATGATAAGTTTTAGTGTACTTATTGGTGGTGGAGGGTACACAGGTGTTTGCTGAAGCATAGCTTGCGGTGGTTGATTGTATTGTGCATTGAGAGGTACAGAATTTTTATTATCATGATGGCTTTGTGGATAATGTTGAGTATGATACAGTCCTGACATATATGGTCTTGATGTTGTTGGGTACGGTGACTGCATGTGTGGAGGATAAATTTGGTTTGCTTGTAGTAGATATGATTGGTGCACATGCGATGGATACGGTTGTTGCATATGCGATGGATACGGATATTGCATTTGCGAAAAATATGGATATTGTACTTGCGGATACTGCTCTTGTGCTCCAGAGTGCTGATGCAACTTAGCTTCTTCTTGACGTTGTTGGATTCTCCTTTGGGCTTCTGTCACTCTTTGTTCCAGTAGTCTTTGTTGTTCTGGCGTATAATACTCACCACTATCTCCTTCCATAATCTGAGGCTTATTGTTCATTTCAAGCACTATCATCGGTGATCTCTTGAAAGCTTCTCTGATGTCGCCTGCACTTGTATGGTATATCTCTTCTTCGTCTTCTACCGAATGATATAGTGGCATACTTCGCTTAGCTTTTCCACTTTTTTCATATTCATTATTATTGCTATTGAAAAAGTATTTTTCTTCGTTCCTCGTTTGTCTAGAATCAAGATTATCATGGAGCGATCTCATCTCAATAATTGGTGAATAATTGAAGAATTCAGATTCTTCATCGATTCTCGTATATCCATCGACCAAATCACGTCTTCGTAAATTACTTTGCTTCTGATCACCGTTATTGATTGCTTCAATCAATTCATCTTTGTACTGATTTAACATTTTCTCACGCTTGGCTCTCAGTTTATCTTTTAATCTGTCAAGTTGCTCTCGCCGTCTTTTCTCATACTCAGCAAATCTTGCGCTTTCGCTTTCGAGCAGTTTCAAAGACGCTTCAATCATCTTTTTTGCTCGTCTGTTTTCGTTTTCCTTACGAAGCGCTGCCAATGCTTCCGTTCTTGTCGTCAATCGAGCGTGTCTAGCTTTTATCAGCTCATCTAATTTTGCAGTATTATTAGTTTTCGGTAAAGTAGTTAATTTTTTTATTTGGAGTGAGGTATTATTTTTAATCTCAACATCTCTTTCCGTAGTAGTTGAATTATTTAGAAACGAAGATTTGGCAGTTTGATTACTCGGCATTTTTTCGGGTTCTGTGGTTTCCGTTTTGATTGTACTTTGTCTTTTGGCCACTGCAGCAGTGGCTTGGAAATTAGATTGATTTGACTCATTGGATATTGGGACAGTGGCTTTGGTTCCAACAAGTTTGGTGTTAAGCTTATCAGCTGTGGTGGCAGTCGTAGTGACGGTCTTGATATTAAATCTGTCTTTATTTTTTGTAATTGATTCAGCGGTTTTTGCGCTAGGTTTATCAGTTTTGGTGGTAATTGAATCGTAGCTCTGGGCATTAAACCTGTTTTTGTTTTCGGTAACTGAAACAATGGAGGGTTCAGCGTTGGCGCTGGTGAATGGAACTGTAAACGTCTGGTTTTCAGTGCTGATAAATTCGGTAATAGGGGGTGGGTTGATATTACCGGTAAATGTAACCTTAAAGGGCTGGTTAGCTGTGTTGATAAGTTCGGGTTGGTTGGCAGCGCTGGCAAACGCAATTGTAAGGGGCTGTCGAGCTGTGTTGATGAATTCAGGTTGAGTGGTAACCCTAGTAAATGTGGTTGTGAAGGGCTGATTTTTGGCGTTAAGGAATCCAGTTGTAGGGGATTGATTGGTGGCTCCGGTAATCGAAGTAATGGTGGCTTGATTGGTAAATCCGGTGAAGATATTTGTAAGTGGTTGGTTAGCAGTAGTGATGAAGCTGGTAGCAGTGGCTTGATTCGTATCGGCGGGAGCAGTTGCTTGGTTTGTAGCCGCGGAAGTAATGGCTTGGTTCGCAGCGATGGTAGCAGTAGGTTGGTTTGTAGCGGCAAAGAACGTGGAATTGAAGGGTTGATTACTGGCATTAAAGGACGCAATGGCAGGATCGGTAGTTTTAAGGGTAGTGGAACAGGCGTCATTAGCTCCCTCACCAGCGGAACAAGCACGTTTAGCGCCTTCGACGTCTGTGGTAGATCCAATTGCGGTATTTTCCTCCTGATTTGTCTTAGTTTTCTTTTTAGGCGCCACAGTCGTTGTTGAGACTTTGCTTTTCTTTCGAAAAAACTTGGCTGAGTCTGTTTTGCGTGTCACTCTACTTCCAAGTGGCTCGTCTTCTTCTGCTTCCAAATTCATCTCAATTGTGACAGGTTCAGATAAAACTACATCAGGTATATCCTCTTTAGAAGAACCTATAGTTAATTCGACATCAACTGCACTACGTTCTACTAAAGCCGATGGCTCTACTTCTACATCTAGAGTTGTAGGCGCAATTGCTTTGTCGATTTCATCTTTAACATTGACTCCGGGTTTAATTTCAAGAGTTTCAGAAACTGTTTCCGATATTTCAGGAACACCTTCTGGAATAACTGCGATCATCTCTGGATTATCAACTATGACTTCTTTAACCTCCACACTAGGTATTACGAATTCTTCAGCATCCCTTCGAGTTCGAACCTTTTGGCCATTAACGGGAATATTAGGATTTCGATAAATTTGACCTTGCATAAGTAGTGGCATTCCTATTTGCTGCTGTGCTGTTTGAATTTGACAATCTTTGCAATTTTCTATCCCCCGAATAACTCGACATTGACAATCTTTCAAGTTATTATCGTCTTCGTCGATCATTTCTTGGTGAAGTAAATTTTCTATATCATTAGTGTCCCTTTTTGCTCTACGATTTTGCTGTGGATACTGATTCGGATAGTAGTAACTACCGTGGTGAAGATTGTTACCTGCTGCAATAACTTGTTGATAGTTTACAGGTAGTTGAGGTTGATAATATATCTGTGGTTGAGGTTGCTGTGTTTGTGATATAGATTGTTGTGACTGCATCTGCGTTAAGCTTTGTAGTTGTTGCACCTGTGGTGGTTGTTGTCGTTGTCCTTGTATATACTTCTGTCTCACTTGTTCGAAATCGTAAGTCTGCTCTTGAGGAGCAGTTTCATAATAATTGATAAGCTGTTGAACAGCTTTTTCTTTAGCTTTGCGATCTTCTGCTTCTGTTAACTGTCTCTCTGTGACGATTTCATACTCAGCTACATTTTGAAAAAATAATTAATTTCACAATAAAAAGAAATATATCATTTGTATAATAATCAATTTACCAGCTCCGTTAATGTTCTTTTCATTATCGTCATCTTTATAGAGCGCTTCAGCTTCCCACAGTTCACCAAACTCTTTTTCCTTGGCGTTGTACCCTGGCTGATTAACATTCTCATAGAATTCATTGGGCATGTGATTACCGTCGGCTTCTATTAGCCACACATCCGCATTTTCATCAGCTGCTCTTACTGATTTAGTTGGGGCGTTGCCATGTTCAGCGAGTGGCGTTGTATCTTTCAAGTACAAATCGCCTTCTGGGAAGTTTTTAAGAGGCGTGCGGTACTGGAACCCATAAAAGTTGTTTTCACCGCTATCATCTCGCTGCATTTTCTTTGTATTTTCTCTTTCGCGCCGATGCTCTTCAATTCTCTCACGAATACGTTGTCTACGCTCGTTACGTCGTTCCTTTGCTTCTGTACGTCTCTGTAAGAAGATACTGTCACGACGAAGGCCTAGTGGATCATCTCCTATTCGCTTATCCAAATCACGTCGATGTCTCGAAGATAATGACGCTGTAAATCGATTTGATTACATTTATGCCGTATACATGTTTTCGTGATAATCTTTTATCGTTTACCATCTTTTTTCTCTTCGGAAAGCAATTGGTATAACGCTTTCAGTTGGTCTTCAATTTTTGTGGGAATTGCCGTTCTTTTGGCTTTTTCGGTATTTAAAACTTCGTCTAATAATTCATCATTCCTGAAATTTTCTTTTAGTTCAGAGTTAACATCGCTGGCATTATGAGAATCTAGTATCGCCGAAAGAGACAGCTTCTGTTGTGCATCATTGTTTTTTTCAAGACCTTTCATCGTACTTTCAACTTTTGTTATCAGCGTTAATGCCTCAATTACTTTTCCGGTGTCTAAACTCTATTTATAAATACGAACAAATTATGCCAGGAAAAAATTTTTTTTTCGAATAACAATGAATAATAAAGGCTATAATATTACTTTGTTCAATACGCTGCTTGGTTCATTGTGAACGCGTTCCTTTGTTAAAGCCATTATTTTTCGACGTTGCTTCTTGTGATATTCGTGGTCAGCGAGGCGTCTCTTGTACTCGTGTAGCTTGGCTCGTATCTCCTCCCCGGAATCGAGCGGTTGACTGTCCAACATCTTTCGCTCGACTGCCTCTTTCAAGTTCTCACCTTTTTCGTCACTTGTTATATATGCACCACTCTGTAAAATAAAATCTTTTAACTAAATAAGAACTTCAAAGTAAGCAAAATGAAAGACAATAACGTACTTTGTCATCATCGTACTGTTCTTTTTTTATTCCGATCTTTTCGTACTTGCGAACGTCACGTTTAATTCCATCACCTCTACGTAAATTTCTCTCGTCGTCCCTATCTATGTCCCTGTGTCGTATATTGCGTCGAGTTGTTAGCCGTCTTTGCAGCTGATGTCTCAGAAACGATCTTCTATCCTCAAGTGAATCAGGAACATCTGGGACTTCGCGGGTGTTGTCGTCACCTGGTTCTACGTCGTCTTCGACTTCCAACTCTTCGTGACGCTTATTTCCTCTTTTTACGACGTTTCTATCGGCAATGTCATCTTCAGATCCCATGCAGGATTTAGCCTATAAATGACATTTTCTTTTTGTTTAATCGAGCTATAGATACAAAAATAGTATACTTTTTTAATAACAATTGGAATATTTACTTTGAGACCAGGAACTACCCAAAAACCAATACCTCCAGAGGGTAATTTTAATTTTACGTCCCTATCTATGTTGTAAATGATTGGTTTTATTTCAGGAATTTCTCTTCCATTAATAAGGCTCAGCAAATCATTGTTCAAAAGTACAGATCTGTAAGTAAAAAGTATAAATTTGTATGAATTTGAATACGTATTCATAAAGTAATATTTGTCAATCTATTGACTTACTCGGCAAACATTCGATTTGGGGAATCATATCCAGGTAGTAGCACATATTTATGTACAGTTTTAATTTTAAGCCCTTTCAGGCTAGCTGCAACTTTAGTTGGCGTAAGATTAAGACCAAAAATAGTGATGGATCCTTTTTCGTATTTCGATGATGGTTTGGTACACTGAGCGTAAAAGTGTATATGTGTACGGTTTCCCGATGAGATCTTCGTATCAAGAACTTCGCGACCAACTAGCATTTTGTGCAATAATGACACCCAAAAGTCCTGGAATTATATTTATAATTAGTTTTTGAAAATTTCAATAGGAGTATCACAATGCATATAGTTATTTGAGCAAAGAAAAAATATTTGTAAGAAAATAAAGTTACTGGTGTCGGTCTGAATAAAATCGAGTTTTCGAGCTGCCTCATAAGAACTTGAGCTCCAAGTTTAGCAGAATTTCCTAAACGTCTTGCCCATACAAGTGCTCCCAAAAAATTTCGTTTGCAGTCTTCAGACTTCGACTCAGCTGTTAATTAAACAGGAACGTCATACTTCGACATTTTGTCAATATTTATGTAAATCAATGTAAAAAAAAGTATTTTAACGTACCAAGCCACAATGGTTTTTTGGCGACTTGACGTCCAACAACTTTATAAAGTGAATCTTTTTCAGTAGCAAGATTATCATAGTGCATTGATACACCGTCATCTTCGAGGGTCACTCCAGCGAAATCACTAAAATTGAGGAAAACTTGCTTTCAATAATAACGACTGCGCGACAAATATATAAAAATGTAAAAAAGAAATTTACGGATGCCATGTCAAGGCACTAAGTCCAGTAGCAGCTACACTGAAATATTCTTGTAGATATTGTTGCTCTTGTTTGGTTCTCCAAGAAACAATGTCAGGTCCAACGATGATGCCAGCTTCTGCGAATCGTGGGAATGCATCTAGCATACTGCGTAGACGCACCACATCTCGACCCAAGTCAGCACCGTTTATATCGCAGTTGCTTTGACATTCTTTTCATTGATGAGGCGGCAATTAATATTTTTTCCAGAAAACAACGTGTTATTAAAAGTATGATAATTGTTTCATTTCAAATTTTCTGGTAAGTAGTTGAAATCAATTGGGTCAGACAGAACCATTAGGCCCCGGTCCCATAGGTACGTACAGATGCGGACGGATACGGACGCGAATCGCAATTCTAGTAACATCACTAAAAATATGTAGTTCGATTATTTAGTACCAACACTAACGGTAGTGAGCAAAAGTGACTGTTGTTTAAAACTGTAGCGCCGAACGTACCACATTTAATGATCACCTATCTAATCTTTACATTATTGTAGTCTATAAGATGGCAAATGATAGAGAATTGATAGACTTTCAACTACAATTAATGGAATTAGGCCTTAATTTTATGGAAGTACTTGAATATATGAGAAGAAGAAGAAAATAAATATAAATGATATGTATTAATCATCCCAAAAACTTTTTTTACATTAGCATACTCATCAATAATCAATATTCATAAAAATTTGAAAAGTAAATTGTAGACCAAACATTTGAACATTAAGTGTGGTACGTTCGGCGCAACAGTTTTAAACAACAGTCACTTTTACTCACTACCGGTAGTGTTGGTACTAAATAATCGAACTAGATATTTTTAGTGATGTTACTAGAGTTGCAATTCGCGTCCGTATCCGTCCGCATCCGTACGTAACTATGGGACCGGGGCCTTAAAGAAAATTCAAATGTTGATATTCTCGGATTTATAAAGAGTTGCTAGCGTAATTTACTTCATACATTCAATAAAAAGAACCTGCCACATCGCGATAAAAAAACCTCCAGAAAAATAAAAAAAAAGTCCGTGTAAATACCACGCAGTCGGGGAAGCCCACCGTATAGCGAGTTTGGCAGGGAAAGAGAATTTCCACTATTAATCCGCAGTCCCGAGTGTGTGGCACTGGCGTACACACTAGCGCTGTTGGTATCTAATCCGGCGTATATAGCGCCGCACTACGGCACGCTTATCGTCGCGCTCTCTTCCCCTCCCTTTCTCGATTTATCGTGCAGGATTTTGCTCACATCTGTGCGTACAAGGCTTCTTCGCGGGTGAATAATTTTTTTGAATTACGATTATTTTCAATAGAAACAAATTTGGTTTGCAATAAAAGTCTTTGAACATTAAAATATCTTCTTTATTTTGCACGATATAAAAAGAGAAAGAAAAAAATAGAAGCTACTCACCATAACCGAGCTGCCAGCTGGTATTATAGCCCATATGATCACTAAACGAAATGAGGTCAAGAGCATTTCGGGGATCCCAAGCTCGTGTTCCTTCCGACATTTGTGGTGCTATACATGCTACTACATTGAGGCCTGATCTCTCGGCCCATAGGTGCAAATTTATCCACTGTGTTTCTAAGCATTTTTTGGACATTTTTTATTACATTACATTATTCTCTCTATATATTCAATGTATTTCCCGAGGTAAAAAATATAGATAAGTTGCATGGGTATAGTTTTATTCACGCGACAACAAGAATTTATAATTTCAATCTAAAAATGAACATAGAAACCCCCATGTCTACAAATTAAGAATTATCAAGCGAGTTACAGATTATTGGTTCCGACCAGCATACTCGTGCGCGCGCGCGTCTAAACACACATACACACACACATGCGCGCGCGTAGAAAATAAAACGGCGCGCACTGGAGCCTCCCGTAAAACCTGAGATTGCCGATTAATTGTCGTGGCATCGCGCCCGTAAAACGCACAGCCCTCAATCAGAGTCTCAGTCGGTGCTACTCTTGTGTCTCTTATGCGCGCGAGGACGATGAATTTTAACGGCCTCGTAAACAATGTACTCTGTCTGCAATATACCATGTTGCTCTGTGATTTTATCTTAGTTCTCCTCTTTTTTCATCTTAATTATTATAATTTTTTCATTTGGAATTACTCGATGCAGAATATAATAAACGATTGGATTTTCCTACCTGATAATACGTAGTGAAGTGAGTAGGCAAGATAATGAAATGGTAAAAGTAGGTGTCACGTATTTTGAACACTTTCGTCTATGTCTAATATATCATATCGATCGAAATTCCAGAAACTCATATTACACAAGTCGTTGGAGAAAACACATCGCAGTACAATCGCATAAAGTAACGCTTTGATCTATGATTACACGTTGTACGTTAAATTCAATATTGTTTTCGAGAATTGCGTAACTGTATGCATGTACGTTGGCAACATTATACATAAACTTACCTGTGAACGTCAAACCCGGATCAGGGTGCGTCTCCTGTGGGTACAAGCCACGCTCGAACACGTACGAGTTGCTGCGTGGTCCACCGATGCGTACGTAAGCTGGCGCCAAAGCTCGAGCCATGTTTGTGCTCTTTTCTACATCGCTGATGCCAGACGAAAGTAATTGTCGAGATAATGGATATATAAAACATTAGTTTATTTTCGATTCGTTTTTTGCAATGTTTCAAGTTTAGTTTAAATTCAGAACGTAAAATTGATTCTTTAAAAAAAGTTTTTAATTTAATATTCAAAAAACCAGAATGATACAATTATTCTAATGAATTTGAAGTATTAAATAAAAAATTTAATAATTTTTAAATAAAATAAAATTTTATTTAATTAAAATTAAATTTTTAATTAAATAAAAAATTTAATTCAAGTTTTGTCGTGAAACATACCTCAAGAAATTAGTATTGAACAAAGCAACTGGATCGAGCGTAATACTTAAAAACTTTTCGCTAACAACGGAAATTGGCTTTTTTACATTTATATTTAGTGTTAGTTCCTCAGCAGCAACGTTAGCTACCAGTAAGTAAGTTATGACCAATCCATATTTGTAAAATCCCTTAATACGCGTCATTATAAAAAACTTATCTACAGTTTAGTGCGGTTTAGTATAAAAAAAAGTACAAAAGTAAAAAAAGACAAGTCACGACGAGCGTAACTAAACTACTCGGCACGATGTCCACTTGAATACTGACAGAACGAGCTCACCCGTTCAAATTTTCGCTCGCGATTTGCGAAATCTGAGAAACATTCCACCGAATTGCATAAGGTTTTCAGGGAAATGTAGGTTGGCGGTGATTCGAATTTGCTGAGATGGCGGCAAATCAGAAAATTCCGAACGTGGTATCGAGGTTTTTTCAAATACGTAAGTTCAGCGTTTGGTGCGTGTTTGATATTTGTCCGTTCGAATCTTACCTTGCATCATTGATATGGTATCAGTTTGATTTGGTGCATAAACATAGTAAAATTATAAACGAAATTATCATTGATGTTGAATCATTAATCTTGTGTAAGCATTTTTATGAGTGAAGCAAGATCTGTTTGTTTTATTAATACGTTGTTGACAAATTCAGCATTTAGATTTAAGAGTGAAAATAATTTGTAAATAATAAGTATATATGAACTCATTCAAAATTTTACTGATGACATGTATGTTATTACATCCAGTTTGTTCATTTTCATCATTTTAAAATTATAAGATTAAACATATAAAATGATACGTTTAAATAATATTGAAAGAAAAAATTTTTTTCAATTTGATCATATATTCAGCAAACTGATTACAAATACAAACATTAAAATTCTAATTTTTAATCAAGTAAAGTTTGAAATGGAAAAGAAAACGCAAAGGACAACAATAAATGCGTGATAAACAATAAAAGAACCGTAACACTTGAGATTGTTTATTTTTTGGTAATATATATGATTGATTTTTTATTACTTTTTTCTTCATTTGTCAGTGGTAGGAACTTAATAACTTAAATACATTGTTTTTGATAATTCACTTTTGTTTATTATTTAATATTCATTATTCATCAGTAATATTACTATAGGTATATAGTAATAAGAGCTATAACGGGTGAGTCGTGCCTTCGTCCAAATCGTTATTTATATATATTAATGGTTGTGTTTATCTTCCATTCCTTTTTTCGATCCTTGAAATCTCTTGTTTTATTCTTTTTGCTGTCTTGGCTTGGTTACTATGTAAATTCAAAAGGAGAAGAAATTCCTTTTTGTACTGATTTGAGCATGAAAGCGAATGAAAAGAAGCGTCCTTTTTTGCACTGGAAAAGAAAACATTTTCGACGCTGCTTTTCTTTTCTTCAATGTGTGTATGTGTGTTATTTCCATTACAAGCTGAATAGCTTCGAGAAAAATATTCAACTTGCTCTTCAAACATTTTTCACTGAATTTCACGCGTATAATGTGGCATAACTTGCCTTATTTTTGTGAAGCTATTCAGATGATGAGTGGATTTTTAAGCTATATTACTACATATAGATGAAGAAAATAAAAGATAAGAAAGAGAACAAAATTCGTAGAAAAAGAATTAGGAGATTAAATAATAAAAACCTCAACTTTGTCGAAAGACAGCCATTAGGTTTATTTTTTTCGCGAGTGCGAGTATCATCAAATTTGGTGTGTTATAGGTGTGTAAGAATCGCTTATAACTCTTAGATATACTTCACCTCTTTTTTTTTTAAGTATCAATATATATAATATATAATACTTATCATGTGTATATATATATATGTATATGTATATGTATATATATATATATATATATATATATATATATATATATATATATATATATCTTTAACAAAAATATGTAATATTATCATCATCGTTAGTATTATCGTCACTTTTACATAATATAAGGTTCAACAACAAATTCGTTCGCTTATTTTATTACATGTAACGACTTTCGTTCATAAGATTATTTTACACCCGCTTTAATCTCACCACTAGAAAGTTTCTATACCCGTTCCATCTTTCTCGCTTTTTCGCTCTCTCGTTCATACAAACTCGTTTATTGATTGAGTCGAATAAACGTAACTAGAGAAAATATGGATTAGTTTGGGGTTTCAGTCAATAAATAATTGACTTTTTATGGAGGGGATTACGAACAAAAAGACTCAATAAATGTTGTAGAGAATTAAGGGATGAATTCTACATCTGCTCACTTTATTCACGCTTCTATGCGTGAGTATACTATAAGACTACCGTCTGCTTATTAAGATTTCCCTTGGCGTTTATTCTTTTGTTTATTTGCATTCAATAACTTTTCGCATGTGAGAGTAAATTTATACTATTTTCCTGCTTTTTCATTTTTGATTTTGGGTAAAAAAGCTTTTATATGTATTTTGTTCAATTAATAGGCATCAATAATATTGCTTCTTGGTTAACGTGTATTAAACTTAAAATTATAGTTAGTGTGAGCTTGTTTGGTTACTTGATCAAACGAAAATAGTTTTTTCTTTTGTGATTGTATTTCAAAAAAAAGTAGCAGATCCATACGAAAACCAAGACGTGATGTCAAAAATATCTATTAAAGATCTTAATAAACGTTATTAAATTGTAATCCTTAGTATTAATACTTATTTAAAATTTGTTTTTTCAAATACCGAATGAATGGCAGTTGAGAAAATATAGAATAACTCAATAATCCCAATTTAACAGGTTGCAAAAGGTTTCTTTCTAGGAAATCGTCACCTTGTTTATATACGTTATCATACATTCTACTTTCTTAGATTCGAAAACTGATATTAGAATTTAATGCTGCTCCACGAGAAAACCTTGAGGTAGATTTTTATGTTAAAGCTATTTATGACAAATAAATGTTTCTTTCTATTTTTAATTATTATATTAATTGTATCATTAATTGCATTACAAAGTTTGCTGTCGTTAACGAAAAGAAAAGATATCGGCACTTGGTACCTCAAAATTTCGCAAGAGCAGCATTGTGGAGCACCTACATTTTTAACAACGTGATTTCATCACATCACACACTTAATAGCTATAACTTTTCTTCGTTCCGTGCTAGTGTGAGTATTATTTATTTATATTTTTTTCTCGGAAACATATATTCTACGTTATCTTAAGAACGCAACCGCAGCATCGTCGCTTCAAGATTTTTTAACAATAATCTTTTTTATTACTTCTTATAGTGCGTTGTGTCGTTGTCTCGGAATAGTCATTGAGTGATTCTTGATTTTTTTAAAACAGTGTGTATAATCTTAATATAATGGAACGAAGAACACAAACGTTTTTTTCTTTTTTTCAAATAAATGAAATTCGAGAGTAATTTCCATAATTTCCTATAATTATTCAAACCAAAAGAAGCTCGTCATTTGCACTTTTCGTTTGATATTTGCTCTTTCAACCAATTATCGTTAATTTATTTTTCAACATTTTTTCTTAAAATTAAACATTCAAATTCTGGTTTATCTTCAAAATACATACGTGCTATGTATTTTATTTTTCCATTAATAATTTATATAGTGAACGAAAGATATAATCCGATTCGAATCATAAATTTATGATTTACGTTTAAATGCATTTGCACGGAAATCAGTCACATGTAGAGCAGATTCACTTAAATTCTTGAAGAATATGTTTTTTTGGTTAAACAGTGCTTTATTTTTTAATTTATGAAAATCTATATACAATACACAAAAGTTTTAATAACATGTTTAGTTTCTAAAATTTATTCAAATTTTTTTTTTGTTTACGTAGAATAATTTTAGAACATTAAATATTATGTTTTCTTTTAATATAAATGTTAATAATAATTTAATAGTCACTTTTAGTACTTCATTTAATAATAATGATTTTAATTGCCATTAAAACATTTTAATTAATTTTATATATATATATATATATATATATATATATATATATATATATATATATATATATATATATATATATAAAATTTAATTTATAAAAAATTTAATACTTATTGAAATAATCCCTTTAGTCATTTAACAATTAACGATCCAACAGTTTTTTTCACTCGAAGCGAAGAATACTTTTTTAAAAGCTTCCACTTGTACATTACATTTTAATGAGGTTATATGAGCTGCTTATTTAAGATCTGTTATATAATTTATTAGAAACACTGATATAGATATTTAAGTGCTCTGCTGTTTGCTTTGGAACAACACGAAAAAGATTAATTTTTTCCATTACGGTCACTATTTTTGTCAATAAAAATACTTTTTTTGGAAGCGGCAGATTATTCATTACTCCACTTTACTTTACATACTTAATAGACTAAGTAATACGCGAATACGAATTTTCAAGCTCGTGCTAAATGCATTTGCTTTAGTTATTTTTTTCTCAAAAATATTGTAAGCGTTTTTTATCACGTGCCACGTGTGTAAGGTGGCTAGAGAATATTACATACTTTATCACTCGTTTTATGAACATAAACGGAAAATCATTACGTCAATTTTTCTCCTTTCATTTCTCACGCCTTGCATAATTGTTTATAATGTATGGATATTTTCAAATTAATTTTTTAAACGCTAGATTATAGTAATTTGAAATATAATTTCAATAAAATCAGAAGGTAGGATAGGGTTAAAACAATTGAATAAAATAAATTTCTTGGTAATTAATTGTTTTTTTTTGTAATGCTCTATCATAACTCTATCCCTGTTTTCGCGCGAGATCATAATTTTTACTGTCTATAAACGTGAGAGAGTTGAATTTTCCAATGAAAAAATATCAAGTAGACACACACACAGTGAAAAGTATGACGAAAAACAACAACCAGAACAACAACGATACACACATGACACTGATTAGCGCGATGAACAACAACAGCGGCAACATTGGACTTTGTATATATTTTTTGCTTTCTTATCATTTATTATTTACTCTTAGCACACGCCACAGATGCGTCGGCTCCAATGTGTATACAGCAACATATAGAGTATAAAACATAAATGTGACAGTGAGATATATACAATAAAAAATTCAAAATCACAGAGAGATAGTGATAAAGAAAATATGTAGAAATAAAGTAAAAAAACATATGAACGATAAAAAGAGGAGGCATGCATAAAAGACGCACGATGCATATTTTTTCTTAATTCTTTACTTGGTTTTCTTTTTTATTATTTACAACATCAATAAATTATGTATATTATAGATACAGACGAATGTCACTGCTACGAGTTTGTCTCGCTAGAAAGTTGCGAGGAAATAGAGAAGAAATCTCTCCGATCGAGATCCAGATGAATTTTTACGTATTTTTATGTCCTTTGATGTGTGTAAGTCGAAAAGAGCATGATAAATCCAAAAGTTACTACGAAAAAAATCAAACTTTTCCTTTTTATTGCGTTTTATGTATTTGAAAAACGGCAAAGTGAATTCATCTGGACTCGTTCATCGATATCGAGCGTACAATTAAGCTGCTAAGTTCACATGATTCAGCTATAAGAGAAATATAGTTTACATGCATGTAGAAACATCGAAGGCGCGAGTCAAGAGATATCGGAAGTATTATTCTTTTTTTGTTGCTTTTTGCGTTTACACAAAGAGAATTTGTTATCGCTTGAATTTCTGTATTTTTTTTGCACTTAAAGTCAAGGAGGATTTTGTGTTGTTGTCCTATTTCGTGCATGTTAGTATTTATACTTATGCAGGTGAAGAAAACGAAGAAGGCCAAAGAAAAGTTGGAAAGTGTTTGTTCGTGTCAACTTGCGTGTTCATGATACGTTTATTTTTTAGGTAAATGGTTATTATAATAATATTAATATATCGTATATTTTTTGCTTGCACATTCTTTTTATTTTTTCTGTCAATCTTGGGGATTAATAAATTTCTCTATTTCTTGATTGTACTAATCTCTTGATTCGTACAACTGTCCGTCGCTATATGAGTAAACTTATGATCTCGGTATACTTTTCTTCTTTTTTATTTTTAATAATAAATATAATAGGAGTAATTGACTTCAAGTATATTGTTTGTATTTTTGTTGCTGAATATATATAGTTTTCTTATATTTTTTCACGGCAGAGTATTGTTTTTTTTTTATTTTGGACAGAGGAGTTAGAAACGAGCGATCGACGCTTCCCAACGAAATTCATATCAATCGTTCAAATCTATTCATTACTGACTGTCAAAAAGGAGTAGCGTCAATCGTTGTCTCGAGTGAAGACGTGTGTGTACAATAATATACATATACATATACATATATATATGTATACGTACATATATATATACATATACATGCATGCGCGCGCGCGTACATACACAGACACACACGCGCACACACACACACACACGCACACACACACACACACACACACACACACACACACACACACACACACACACACATATATATATATATATATGTCTATAAATGTCTCTGAAGTAAGTAGAACAAGATTTATTTTTATAGGAGAGATGCTCGACAAAGGTACATACGTTGAAAGCGTCTTCATCTATTTATATTTTTTGTTTTTTGTTTGAAATCTTTTTAGAAACATTGTGATTAATGATTTTTTTCGAGAAATCGATGATTTTACAAGAGAGAAAGAGCGCGCGTGAGCCGGGTTCTCGCAAGTTATCCGCCGACGCTTTTTTCTCCTAGTAGATATTTTTTAGTCAATCGAGCCTCCTCCATCAGCACGCTTTCGTCAACAAACGGCCACGTAACAAAATATATGCATCTGCATTTTTTTAAATTTTATTCTTTTATTCTTTTACTTTCACTTAGGTGATTTTATTTATCTTTTTTAATGTTTTTGGTACCATGAGGAGTTTTTTCGCAGCCCCACACTCGCGACAGAATATTTGTTTCCTTTTCTTGGCTTCGACTAGAGCGCAACTCAGGATTTTTCTCTGTGAATATGGTCAACATTAATCGTAATGGCATGAACGTTCGACTGGGGCTGTTAAATTATTTTGAGATTTGCTTATTTTCTTTTAGTCTAGAATGTCGAATTAAAAGATTTTTTTATTGCTTTAAATTGTATTGAGAGCTTAGAAAGTCATAAAATTTTTAAATAAAGCTTAAGTTGTTTAAGAATAAAAAATTTGACATGCGGCAACGTCGCCATCACGGATCAAAACTACGAAACGGAAAGCTAATCCTGGATCTTACGGGAAATTTTGTTAGAAAAATATGCTCCCAAGAGTAAAATAACCCTTGAGAGCTGTCGCGAGTTGAGGAATAGGGCCGCATCAATCACTATTAATTACTGATATGCTATTCGTTACCCTTCGTTTCTCTCACTTTTTGTTTTGTTATAATGTTTTTATTTTTATTTTTAAACTGAGTTCTTCGGCCTATGACAATCACTAGGGCTATACTCTAAAAAAATTGATCGGATAACTTTCGAGATCCTCACCGACCGAGCTTCCGACGACGAGTAAAAGCTGCAGCACAGGAGGTGTTTTGAGAGAGTAAAAGTTTTGTTTTATTCTCCTCTGAGAGAAGAATTGACAGTCGTAATGTATATATAAGCACATTTAGATAGAAGAACAGGCATGCAAACATCGAGACACGAGAGAGACAGACTGTAATTTTTTATTTTTCTTGTGTTAGCAGATCCTGCGGGCTAAAAGTTCATTATTATTCTTATTTTTTCTTTGTTTTATTGAAGTGACGTGTTTCTCGTTTTGGTGATTTATTGTTTTTTTTTTTTGTTTCATTCTTCGTTTCAACGCGCTACATCGCGTCTTCTTCGGCTTCATTGGAGTCCTCAATGAACATTGAAAACTCCCGAAAAGAAACCGAACAAATAATTTGCGATTGCTGGTTGTTGTTTGTGTGTCAACCTCACGATTTTTGCGTTCATAGAAAGAAGAAATTTGCACGTGAATTTTTGTTTGCAAGAATCTTTGATAAGCGACTCTGGAACTCATTGACTCTTCAAACTTTTTTATAATTGGGAGATTTTTTTGGTTTCGGTTCCAGCGTCGTCATCATCGCGCGTAGAGTTGTGCAGCAGCGACATTCTTTCTTTGTTTTTTGCAAAGTTTAAAGAAGTGCAAGTCGATTTGTGTGTGTATTTTTACTTTTTGCTTGATTATCAAAGTTATTAACATGAAACGCGCGCA
The DNA here is from genome assembly GCF_024137745.1 of Phymastichus coffea. NCBI lineage: Eukaryota > Metazoa > Arthropoda > Insecta > Hymenoptera > Eulophidae > Phymastichus > Phymastichus coffea. Next base: position 78,237 of record NW_026707018.1, on the reverse strand, counting down.
GTAAACAATTTGATCGAAATTTATTTGTGCACACTCGCATACTTTTTGTAGTTGTATTGAACCTTCGAAAATCATATTGTCATAGCGTCAATGTTGTCTTTTTGTACAAATCTAGCGTATTCTTTTTGTTTATTAGTGAAGCCTAATATCATTGAGACTTCTCTGTTTATCATGAACAATTTAAAATATAATGGTTTTGTGACTCATTTACTTTTGCTAGAAAACTCGCTAACTCGATTTCGATGGTTAATACAAGGTGTGAAAGCTTGGTGGTAACATTATCAACTGTATTTTTTTATTAACCTCGTGGCAATTCTGTGTATTTTCGTTTTTTGAAATTGAAATTTGCGTGTTTTTTGCATTTTTGAAACACGTCTGTTTTATGTCGTTTTAATCCTCATACTTTGCGAAAATCGAGAACTCCCTTAGATAAAAAAAATTAAGATTATAGGTTATACATTCAATTTAACATGCTGTTATAAAGCGAAAATATAGACTGAACTGCGTTTCGCGTATATATTTTACTTGTCCTATGTCACGCGTTCGACTGTCGCCACAGTTTTTATATAACACTTTACGTTTTTTGAAATTAAAAAAATACATTATATTCATGCTCATTGTTTTATCAATACAAAAACAGCATCACGCACGTGATTGTTTATCATAATTTTTTTTCACATCATTGTTTTTAACTCGGTGAAACATTTTTTTTTCTGTTTTTTTCGTTTTGGTTGTAACTTGGTAAGTATCATCTTATTCTCTCTCACATTCTTTCAATAATGTTATAACTCTCTCATTCGTTTTCCACTCGATCAATAAGGTTTTTATATTTTTTGTCAAAGTCTGTACATGCGCAAAAATATTAAGGTCGCTTTTTTGCTTCCGTCGCAACACGGTACGATACTTTCGCCCTCCTTTTATATAATCCTCTTCAAAATCTGTTCGTTAATTAGTGTATTTTCAGTTCCATAAGAAGATAGATTAGTATAACTTTTTTCTACTTAATTTTTCTATTAACCTTAGATTGTTTGTTTGTTTAATTATTTTCTCTTATATTAAACTTTCACCTGATAGTATAAACATGTAAAAACATATTTACGAACCTGGTCTGTTAATAAACGCAAAGCCATTTATATATATCTCAAATTTTTCTATCGTTTTGTATTCCGCTATTATATGGATGTGCCTCGCACACGTAAATTCTACGTTTTTTAAATAACTTTCACGTGCTAGCAATCCTTGAATAAAAGCCGTTTCTCCATCTTGATCAATTTATAAGATCTTATGAACCTTTTTTTTGTTAATACTTGATGGCGCAGAATCGCACGTGTTTACGACGCACACATTCACACATATATTTTTGTTTTTGACGCACGCAAACGATCAATTTATTGTTATCTGTGTTCGAGTATTGTGTAATGTAAAGTGATTCAACAACATCTCTACGTGTGTCGATGTGTATAATTTTCTTTTATTTCCATTATCGAGTGTACATGTACATATCGTTTTGAACCCTTTTGGTAAAAGTACAATTATATATTAAGGCATGCATCACCTGCCGGCAGTTGGTTGCGAACCATCCGCCGCACATGCGCGATTTGTAATCCTCAACATCGAACGTGATTTTGTTAAATCTATTTATTAATCGACTTCAACAACAGCCCGCGCTCGCGCATACGGCCCAAAGTAAACAGTTTATAAAGCTCGAGGCGCTAACGGACGATATTTTCTCTCTCTCTCTCTCTCTCTCTCTCTCCTCTCTCTCTCTCTCTCTCTCTTTCTCTCGCTCTCTCTCTCTCTCTCTCTCTCTCTCTCTCTCTCTCTCTCTCTCTCTCTCTCTCTCTCTCTCTCTCTCTCTCTTTCTCTTTATCCACGCCAATTTGCCAAGTTATGTTGTGTCATAAAAAATTTAAAAACGTACCGTGTGATTCAAATCACCGTCTCATTTTTTTCGTGTCGTACGACTTCGGGTCATAATACCAAACTTTTTATATTTTTTGTTGAACAACCACTACATAGCATTTATCTACGATTTCTTTTGTCTCATATGCCGTGGATTTTTTTTCTTCACTCGGTAACCGAAGTACAGATAAACACACATATACAACGATTCTAGCGTCACTTGTTTTTATCAGTAAAAATTAATCGAACTTGATGAATGTAGGGAAAGTGTGTGTGTGTGTGTGTGTGTGTGTGTGTGTGTGTGTGTGTGTGTGTGTGTGTGTGTGTGTGTGTGTGTGTGTGTGTGTGTGTGTGTGTGTGTGTGTGTGTGTGTGTGTTTCGGTTATCGCCATCGGGATTAATAGCAAAAATTTAACAACAACAATTAATAACAATGCGCGGCGTGCGCGTATTTTTTTTCACGACCACGAGCGTCTCGAGCGGTTAATTTGGGCCGTTGGTCGGACGGATGGCCGAACAATAAACTACCGTCCACTCGCATAATCTCAACGATTTTGTACCAATCAATCCTTACTTCAAGTTTTTTCTTTTAAGTTAAAAATGGTTTTTTCCATTAGTTTCCTCTGTTCTCTCTCATTCTCAATCTCTCTTTCACACATCATCACTTTCTCTCAGTTTTTTTAAAATCGACTAATAACTACAAACGCGTCTAATTGTTTACAAACATACTTGCAACGGTTTGCTTGTCTGTTTTGTTTATATTTATAATAACGTATAACGTCTAACTTTAAAACTTGACGTCGACTCATCATAAATAATAATAATATAGGTTAACAAATGTTCCATTAATTTCACACTCATAAACGGAAACATGCGACCCTAAAGACTTTTAGTACACTGAATCTAAATCCGGCATCAAAATTGCTCAATCACGTCAGGATTTCGAGATATTTTAATCTAAAAATCTAAAAAATACTGTTATTTTTCCTGTTTTTGGACTCCAACAACTTTGCGAGTTTTGATTTTATTTAAAATCTAGAAAACTCATTATAAAGAGCATCTTTTGAATTTTCGATTTCATTACTCTAAATTTTTTTACTCCGAAATATTGCCGATTGAAACATGGAAAAATCAAATTTTTCTTATGTCCATAATATGGAAGAACAATTACAGCATTTAATATTTCGGTTATTATTAAAATTATCATGAATTAAGAATGATTCATAAAAGTAATGATTTACATATAAAGATTGTGTTAATACCCAAGTAGGCTGAAAACTATAACCTGAAACTCATCAGCAATGAACCCACCATAGATAGGACTCAGATGATATAAGTATAGCTATAATCTCGACGCAATAATATAAAAATTCAAAAATTGCTCTTTTTAAATGATTTTTCCGGATTTTGAATAAAATAAAAATTGTAAAGTTATTTGAGCCTAAAAATCCGGAAAAACAGTGATTTTGGACTTTTGAGTTAGAATATCTTGAAATTCTGACGTGGTAAAGACTTGGATTCAGCACACCAAAAATCTTCAAGAATATAGTCTGGTTTTTAAGTGTAAAATTTGTTGACCGATGTGAACATTAAAGTATAATTACAACCGTTTTAATTCATCATAATAATGTTGACATTAATAATTGCTCGTTATTTTAACACAAAATCGATTTGTCGGCTATTAACCTCTATACAATACAATAATCTGCGCCACGCCGCACACGATATCTATGAATCATTGATTGGTATTAATATTATTTATTATTATTATTATTGAAACAGCCGTCATGTTTTTTTTGTTGAACTAGCAACTATATAACTCCGCTACTGCTTAGATTTAGCTAAATCGTACTTTTTTTTTCATTTTGTTCACTAGAAACTTAGAGATTAGATACTTTTTGTTGTTGTAATCATCAGCATCACCATTCACTTGTTCACCTCTCATCTACCGACGACAATTATTCGTCGAAGTAAAGCACGCTATTGCTGTAAACGGGAGTATATCTTGTGTCGGAGGTTGTCTTTTTTGAAAGGGAGAAGGATTTCATTAACATTTTTTGTGTGAACGTGTAATATTGTTTTGTGATGCTTTGCCGTCGTCGTCTGGGGGGGGGGGGGGGGGGGGCACACTCTCTCTCTTTTTTTGTGACGTCTCAGGCCCAAGGAACCAAGATCGTCGTGAAAGTGCATGTACTGATGTAACTTTTGCCGGGCCATGAGAGTGAATGATAGTCCTCCTTTTTCTTCGTCGTCTTCTCATTCCTCTTTGTCGTCTTTGGGTGGGTAGAGGTTTTGGTAACGGTGGTAGTTGTGGCTCCGGCGGAGGTATGCTCGACAAGGTGGACTCATTGCAGGCTACATCTCGCCTCAATTTGCGTCTTCAGCTCGTCCACCTGCGTTGTTATCGTGTTTTTCAATTCTGTAACATTGCCACACAAAAGCACGTTTCCGTTAGAATCATTCTCCGTGATGCTGCGTCGGATTACAGCGACTAAGCCCACGTATCATTCTAGCGGCTGCTCATTGAATTTCACGTATGTACGTACGACTCGTTAAGGTATTATCGATTGCGATGTGCATTCCTGCACCCGTATATATCTACTCTCTGGTTTCCAGATCAATATATGCCGAATGTCTCGAGACTGGCCAATCAGTTACTCTCGCGGTTACATTACCAATAAAGCAATATACTAACTCGTGAGCTCATCCTCGTCCTCCGCTTCAGCCTCGGCTGCGAGCTCTTCCGGCGTCTTTTTCTTGCGCATCAGCGGATTAGGCTCCTCTTGAGGCATCATTTCCTGTACCTCCTCCCTCTTCTTTATGTTGTACTGTAAAAGAGAAAAGAGACAACAAGAGCAAGATAATACTATTAGTGCACTTATTTTTTTTTATTTGGGAGGATTTATTCGGTTCTGAGGATTGCGCAGTTTTGCATTGTATGTAACGTTTACGGTTCTGCGCGATTCGACAAGAGGTTAACGACAATACACAGCAGCTGTTACCCAGGGAAGGGAGGGGGAGTGAGATAGCTCTGACTGTCTGCGTTTTACGAGCGGCACACTGTCATTATTATGCTTGTTTGATTTTACACTTTAGCATTTACCGAAATTAACTTTACTAAGAACATATGCCGAAGCTTTCATACTTTTTGTAGGTGATGTAGGTATTGCTATTATTTATAGACAAATATCGGATGAAACTATTCAGGCATAACTGAGAGCATCGACGAAGTGTTACATATATAGATGTATAATGCCGTATTAATTAACGTCTATCCATCGTGATAACTTTCTGGCACTCTCGAGTCGCGTCTAGTTATGCATCGGCACTTGTCGGTACGGGCACTGCGAGAGGATCGCACAGCCGATTGACAGACATCGAGTGTTTCACGCGTGAAACCGCTCGACACACGTCACATACCTATGAAATTGAGCGAGAAGAATCTTTCAAGTAGGTTTTGTCAGTGGGTCAGTGCGATTATATTCGATTGGTTGATAAGAGCTCTGGGCAAAAATCGCCGAATCGTCGAATGCATTCGAATGAATTTAATTTATTTGTCAATCAATCAGACTCACTTATCGTTGTGTGCTTGACAGAGTAGCAGCAGCATACGAACGAACTGCATGACAATATTTATCTCGCGCGCGGCGTTACAAATGCACGCAATGCGGCAGCAGCAGCAGCAACAGCTGCGGCCACATAGTAGCTACAAATCGATGATGCGACTGTGCGTCCGCGACGAGGTTTAATTCCACGACGCCGAGGCCAAAAAACAAGAAAAAAAACGAAAGTATGTTGTCGACGGGCGTAATTGAGCTTTCTTTGCTAATTGGGGAAAGTAATTGTTTTATTGTTACGTACGTGTGACTGGGGCTTTTATTTTGTGGTGGGTTCGCGGCCGTATAAGTTGTCGGATTTGCAGGTCGACTGTGTATTTTTATTTAACTAACGGTTTCTTTTTGTTTCAATGACTGCAACGTGTAAATGTTCATACGCGAGTAAGAGTCCACTAACTCCTTACTTTCGTGAAGGAAACAACAGTCAAATAGAGAGCTGCCTCTTGACCAAGAAGATGTATTTTCCAACGAGTGTCAAGTGTAATATTTCTCGTGTATCCTTGAGGGAAATAACTTTACGCTGACAGCCGGTGGCAAGGCAGCAGTAGTACGATGGCCAATCTTCATTAGTATTCGCGCGAGCGCACAATCTCTGGCAATCAGCCTGATTGTCGCGCGGAGTTCTCTCTCCCTCTTGCCACCCGTTGTTGTTTGCAAATTGCTCGTTATACGGCTTACGAGCTTGCAACCATATCTGCGGTACTCATCCTGTTTTCTTCACTGAGACGTAGCGCTGATGAATATTTTTGCGCTTGCGATTAAACGCCGAGAAAATGGCTAATTAGGTTTTCACCCCTTCATCGAAACCAATTGTTTATCGCGATTCGAACGCTGGGAAAGTCTATACTGCAATAATAGTTTTATGGTGTACATGTTTTGCGATTTCGAAGCTGTCTGGCACGACAAGTCCGCATTGCGGTTTTCGGGATCAGCTTACATCGCGTGTCGCGACGTCGTCAGCAACTTTCGCTTCCTTACTTTATTTCTGTTAACGGCTAGACAAAGAGCCAATCTGTGTTGCTTCCTTATATGTATTGCTTGCAGTGCTTGGTTTTCGATAGTATCGTATCTTCAATCGCTCGTGTTTGTTCTCCAATTGCGAGTGAGAATTATATATTTCGAAAATTAACGAAGCACAGACAAAAAAATCTATTGTGTTTTTTTTTCAAGGTGGAATATTTACCCAACAAAAGCAACGCGAAAATGTCCAATTATGTCAGTGAGGTAAACTCGCCATGAATACAAGGTTTGTCGTTGTATATGAATGTACGGCTCGAGATGAACGAACGAATGAAGGAACAACGACGACGTTTTAATTAGTGTTTTCGTGCAGTTGCATTTGAATGTTATTCAATTAGCTCGATGTCATCGAGGACTTTATTTAGAATCTCTAAAGACGTTCGCTTTGTCTTATCAGAAATTCACGTGCGGCGGCGCGTCAAGTGCGTAATTACAGTAGACATCGAGTTGAAAAATCTATTTGAATTTCATTTCATTAGTTATGTTTGGATTTCCCTCTTTTTCTTCTCGAAAAGAAATCGCTTTTTCTTAGTGGATGAAAGGCCAAAAGTGTACATTAATAAAATAACTTGATATAAAAATCGACGGTACAACGGTAAGACATCAGGCAGACAGTTTGTGCAAAAACTTAATTATAAAGAAGCTTAATAAAACGTTGTTGGTGAGCGTCTTAAAAGGAGTCAGCCTGACTCTATTAGGAAGTCGCCATATTGAATGCAGGGACTCCCTACTAGAGTCAATTTGACCCCAGTTAAGTTAAGTCTTCTTTCTTCTTCGATTGTCTTTTATGTCTTAGAGAGCAATCTTCTTTTCTCTTGTTCGTCATTCCTGACAATTGCCACTTTTTTCCTCTCCTGTCTGAAGCACAAAGTACCTTCAAAAAAATAGGGATCAGAATCGCCGATGCTCGTTTTATACTTACATCAATTGGCAGCTTCCACTCATCCACTTCGCGAGAAGAGGAACAAGTCTTCAAACGGGATTGATGCTGTAATCTTTTTTGACAATTGACGGATTTTTGCTTTGATTCTTATTAAGTGCCCTTAGAAATATGCAAATAATCAACGTTTTACAACAAATAATTTTTCAATATTTAGTTTAGCCTTTCATTCTCGTAAGAAAAGGTTTCTCTTACTCTTTGAACATTTCTCCAACCCGTAACAAAAACATTTAAAGCGTTTTCTTTCCTGTCTTTTTCTTTTTTCGCGCGTGTACCCAACACATTTCCTCGTCACTATTCCGCCCAAGAATTGTTCGCGCTTAATATTCCTCTCGTTCAGGTTAAGCGACAGTATAATAAAAAAAGGGAACAGCTCTAGGGAAGCTGGCGTCACTAGTGCGAGATCGACCCATCTGTCAATACGTCCGTAACCACGCGTTTCATCCTTCTACCACGTATTCACTTCTCTCTCTCTCTCTCTCTCTCTCCCTCTCTCTCTCTCTCAGCGCGTATGGGAGAGATACTTATGCATCTACTGCTGCTGTCAACTCGAGTCGATTGTCTCTCGTAGCAAGAGCTTTTGTATGATTGTTCGCGATGATTTTCTAACGAGTGCAATTTTTCCTCATAGCGCTGCCGTAAAAATGTTTTCTATTTTTCATGTTTCTTTGTTTTTATATATTTTTTGCTCGTTGCGCGAGGATGATCGAGCTTTGGTTTTTTTGCGATTGTTTGTTAAGCGAAAGGCGAGGGGGGGGGGGGGGGACCTAGACATCATGAGAAAATGGTGAAGATATTTTATTTTTTTCAATAAAATGGTTATTTCTGATCTAAGCTTACGATTTGGGCCTTGTATAACTTCCTTCGAATTTTATCAAGCAAATCTCACCTGAAACACAAAAATACAACAATATATTAATTAAGAACTTCTTTTACAATTAAAAAATATGATGTTAAAGTAAATACCCAGAAATGTATATTCAATGAAACATGGTTTTTCATAATCATTAGTAAATTATCATGTAGGCGCATGAGCATTTCATGGATAAAACATACTTATCCGCTATTAGCAGGCGGAAAGAGTATGTTATATCCATCCAATGACCACGCGCCTATATCTCTTTTGTTATTAGAACTGCCGGTCGCGGCAAATTATCTCTGTTTTTGCCATTCAATTACTTTTCGCGGGATTTTCAGGTGCACTTTTGTCGTAGTTTCTCTTTTTTACGACTGTGATATTGACATTAGAATTAATTTTAAGTTTCAGCTGAATATATTAGTTGAGTTATTCTTACAACATTTATACGACATGATTCTTATCATATAGTTTGCAAATATTTTACACTAGTAATTTGTGTGTATCTATAAAAAGAAGCGAAAATGGGGAATTATAGAAAGATATATTAATTTACCATTTGTTAATCTAATTATTGCCTGCGATAACATCCACAAATTTACAAACCTCCCTCTAAATATTAATTTTCTACAACAAACTCCACGCACACAATTTCAATTTACTGAAATTGCACCTACTTTCTTGTTTTGCATGCATACTTGTGTTGAAATACGGGGAGGGAAAAACAAATAGATATGCATAAATTGTTACCGAACATTGGCGAAGCGTACATCGAGTGCTTTCGTTTTTCTCGATCAAAGGCGACGCGTCGCATACGAATAGAAAAATCGCTCTGCGTCTCAATTAAGGCATTTTCTGGGTCTGAGAATAATTATCTGAATTATCCGAAGTTTGTAAAAATACTTTTTTTTAAGATCGACCCTCTCACTGTCAACTTCATATCACGCCTGTATTTGCACTCGCTGTCAAGACAAAGCGTTGAATGCATGCCTTGAACTTTCGATTTTTCAATAAAGCCTAGCTTTATGTATAACCTATACAGCGTTTAATCGTAGATTGTCGTTGTTATCTATTGAAAAGTATTTGTAATTTACGCCGGGGAATCCAATAAAATTAGTCTCGCGATTAAATTCCGAAGCGCAATTGACCTCGCTAAAAATCAATGAGCGCACACGTTTTACAAACTTCATAACAACATCACTCATTAAAAACCAATATTACTACCGCTGGACACTGGTGCCATTTAATTGTCACGATGGAATTTTCATCCTCTTTGGAGAGATTCTATTGAACGAAATTCCACGCTGGCACTAGCCATTTTATGCCCTCTTATTTTTCGCGTTCTCGTGCCATCGGCTCAGCGTGGCTTGTAATTGCTCGAATGGGATGCGAAAGAGCGAGAGAAAGAGGCTTGTATGCGTTATGCTGCACGATCGATCATTTATTCCAACATCGTTACTCTGGTAAGATTAGTAATTTATATTGACCGGTTATTTTAGATGCGCTCCGTTAAAAAATAATTGATACTCGAGTTCGTTTGTGACAAAAGAAGAAAAGTTTCATTGAACACTTGTTTCAACTTGAAATTTTTATTTTGATTGAAGCATCGAGAACATCTAGTTGTAAAAAAATTCTTGGTAAAAATATTCTACGCAGAGAAAATTAAACGCGCTAATCAAGACAGGCACGTCAAAGAGGAGAAGGGGGTGTAGTAGAGGAATTCCGAGGAATTCGAGGAATTGGACGTTTGAGCAAAGAGAGGCCTTTCCTGCCAAAGAGCCGAAATTTTCGTGAGACGCGCGTTCTCCTAACCATGCCGCGAATAGTTGTTAACTTCTTAACCCATGCATTGCAAGTTTGTAAGTCAAGGGAATGAGAGAAGCTTTCTCGATAAACTTTAGCTGTACATATACATACAGAGCTTCAACTTTGAATCGAAGTTTTCGATCTTGCTTTTGCAACGAATAATCAAGATTTATTTGGTTTCTTTTTTCTTGAGATGGTAATTCGGGGAGGGGGGGGGCTTGTAATTCGAGCTAAATAAAACGTACTATTCACATGGTTAAAGAGTCAAGAGATTAGAATCGAAAGAAAGTATGCCATGTACGAGTAGCATTAAAACTCGGCAGATAAAAATATTATTTCGAATTGAAAAAGCTAACTTTTCCGTCCCTTGATTAAACAAGAGTTATAGTTCCGTTTTTCAACTCGCTTAGCCAATCAAACGTCTTATGAGGCAGTTTTTATTCATCGACGTTCAAACGCGAATATTCATGCACTTGGGAAAGACAAAGAAGACGACGATGGCAAAGCAGCTTAGTTTACACAACCTTCTTAAACTTCACAAAGATTGAACCCCGACAAGTCTTTTAACAGAGAAAAAAAATTGAACTCTACAAAAAGAAAAAAAGTCGCTTACAAGCAGTTATTATTAGCTTGCCTTGACAAGTCGAGGAAAAAAAGTAGAGTATAGAGAGGTGGCAAGAGGAGCTTAAAATGACTAAATTCTTCATCAAACGATCTCTTTGGTTAAAATTCTATTTTTACAGGCTTGTGACTTTGTAATTATTCAATATTTCATTCTGCGTAATGGGGAGTATATTTAATTTTTCAGAAATAGCACTGATGCCGAAGTACATTTGCAATGCACGAACTTTTAGATAAATAAACGAGCAAAATTGCTACGAAATAAAATTTATTTAAATGTATTGGTTTCGAGTAATGATGCCTCCAGCCACCCTGTCACGATCGACTTACTGAAGGATGATGACTCACGTCACTACAGCATCGAAACTATGGCGCATACTAATAGAACATACATGAGTAGGGGGAGTGATATAATGAGCACAACTTGACAATTTAATACATGGATTTATTTTGAAAGTTTAGTTCACTCTGCCGGTAATCTTTTCATATTACCGAATCGGCAATCAAAAATAAAACAAAAACGGAAAAAGTGAATGGTAAAACACAATCTTTTTTCATTTTTTAATTATCAAATTTTCATTAAAATCAGTTGAATAAATGATCAAAATTACATAAATTCAATGTATAGTTGAAATTTATATCCATCAATCCTATTTTACATGAAAATCTCTTTATATGAGATTTGGAGCCTCGCAAGCTTTCCTTTTCGAACGCTCGCTTAACGTCTGAGAATTCTCATCGAGCAACTTATACAAGTAGCATCGATGAAAATAGTTGGTCCCGTAGGATCAATACGTTTCACGAAATGGCTCCAATTTACATGGAAAAAGCAAAGTAAAGGTGAATTCGTGTATTGGATAGTTGCGCTGGTTCGTCGGGAAATGGAATATCCTCGCAACTAGATATACCAATTTCTGTGGTGGATTTAAATAACGAGATTTTGCGATTCGAATTAAGGCTGCTTGTCATAATCAGTCATGCGATCTCCCTCTTTGCTTACTTTCATGATTTATTAGGATGCAATTGTCCGGTATTCTTAAATCGCGCGACGCGATCACGTAGAAATTCAACTCGTTAATAAAAATTCAAAGGTAAGAAAAAAAAATGTTTCGATGTCTGCTGCAAATATATCAGCGAAGGCTTTTCAAAGTCACTTGTGTAGCATTGTAATGACCACTTGAAGCATATCACTTTCGAAATTCTGAATTATTATTGCAAAACCATCGTGGCAGTCGAATTGTGCACTCGAAAAGAAATGAAAAGAGTATAAAAAACAAAATATACAGCGAAGGACGTATATGCGCATCGGTTGTCATTCGCACGTTGTTAAGGGATTTAGAATATTGTCACTCGAGTCGCGCGTGCGACCGATCCAATAAGTCGTTCCGTTTGATAGGACTCAGCTCACTTTCTATATCTGCATGTGCGTATAACGAGAGCCATGTGGTGGTATGTATGTGCATGTACGTATGTGAATGTATGTGTTTGGTTGAAAAGGAGAAAAACGACCCGTTCGTCAAAGTTCTGAATGAAAGTGGTTTGTACGAGGAAAGACTTTTGTTTTAAAAATGGCAAAAGTCGTGTTTGTCAAAACATATCGTGTATATAGTTTTTTTCACTATTTTTTTACGGCAATCGCATCGAAAAGCGTCGACTCGTTACACGCGTCTCTCGCATTCTTTGACGTAAGCCTTATATTTCATCGGCTTGTATCGCTCTACTATTTGTTTTATCTTTGTTCGTTCTCAGTTTCAATTTTTTTACATGTTCAACAAAGCCACTCGATCGCTCGCTCACACCAACATATGTAGATCAGCTCGTGCGAAACAAGCGAGAGAGAAGAGAGCTGTAGAGGACTTGTGGCGCCCTCGCCCAGTTGCCAGCTCGGGTGGGTACCCCCCCCCCCCCCCCCCCCCCCCCGCCCCCAGTGGGGTAACTCGGGTGCTTTCGCCGCAAGCAGGCAGCACGGTCCAAGCACGACGCCAATCGCGCAAGCAAACCTCGCAGCCGAAAAAACAGTTCTGCCTATCACTGCGAGAGAATTTGCGCGGCTGTCCCAGTGTGACCCTACGAATGAGTAATTCAGACTTTCCTTCAAGTTATTCATTATTTGTTATTACTTTTACGATTATTACTTATGCACGTTCGCATCGCTAGAGCCGTGACAACTATGTCTTGTTTAAACTGCCTGACAACCTCCGACGAACGAGATTTTAGGAGCGTTAGACTCGTGGCGGACCTTAGGCTCTAATACGAGAATGTTGTGTGGACGACTTCAATTTCTCGTCAGCCCATTTTATTATTTTTCTGATCGCTCGTTCTCTTTGTCTCTTACGAACGAGAGAATCTTCCATCCAGTAGGCATCGATGCGCCTCTATGTTTGCTTTATTTTTCATGTTTCCGTCTGCGCCAAAGGAAACTTTTTTGCTCGTGTATTTACACGAGTTTATTCCATTATTACGAGCTTTTAAGTAAATTAAGCAGTATTGAAAGACTTTTAATTAATGGCTTCTCTTACGTTGTCGTTCGTTAATATTTTTTTAACCCGCTCTTTGAATACAAAAGGCTGGCTTAAAAATAATATAAATTTCACGCTAAAGAATATAAAAATCAGATATTGGCACATTTCACAGAACAAATAGCAGTATCAGAAATAGGGGGAGGGGGGGAGTACTTTGATAAAATTTCAGCTTGTTAACATATTAAAACGCGCGCGAGTATACTCTGCGAAAATTGTGACGGGAAAAAATGCGCAACCGTTCATTTTTCGTTAATTCCAATGTTCGTTTTAGTCTCTACACTTGCGATTCAATGCCATCTGCTATTAAAATTTCCGTACAAGGAAAAAACTTTTGTTTTTCTATTACGTGGAAGGAAGCTTGGCCCAGCGGTTTCGCACAATCGAATTGCGTATGTGTACACGCGCGCGCGTGCGAATATGTAACGTTTACAATTTAACGAGCATAATTCCTTGGGGCTCGGTAAAGCAACTTCGGCTTTTCCCTTTTGTGCAAGCTCGGTAATCGAATAACTCGCTAGCGTTGCAGGGATGCACACTCTACTCTTTTAATTGAAATGTCGCTATTTTTTTCTTTTTTCTCTCCAAACACTCGCCACTCGTAATTATTACGCTGGATACGCTCGTGTTTTTCAGTTTACATACGATTTTCACTAGCGCTAATTTAAATTACTCGCAACGGATAGCAATTGTCAGAAAATAAATTACCTGTAAAAAAGAAAAAAAGAGAGAAAGGGGAGATACGGGTCGACGGGCTATTTTTCATTCCGTTTGAAGTAGTAAAGCACTTGTGTGACGCAGTGTCGAGACATTCGAAGAGACGGATGTGTGTCACGCGGCCAAGGGATGAAAGAAACGCTTCGTCTCTTTTTCTCTTCCGCTTCAAAGTTGTGTGCGTTTGGCATAGGAGACAAAAATTCACGGAGAAATTATTATTTTCCTTGAAAAGGAAGTGATGAGGAGGATTCACATTTAATACGCTTTCTTCCGAATATTCATAATCTGCATTTATTCAGTTTGATTTAAATTTATTAATTATTAATTTTCTTCGTCTGCTAATTCAATCGCATATTTAACTTAACAGATACTCATGTTATTTAGTCTAACCTAACTGCTATTTTTGGATTGAATTTTTTCACAATACCTTTAAACACTAACTCACCAGAATTTTTAATTTCAAATCTCACTATTAAACGACAAATATTCATATCAATATCGCCAACTTTTTCGACTCATGCTGTATCATAGGTATCAGCAGTTCTGGCGTCGCGTAAACATTATCCGCGGAAAACACTCTTTTCTGAAAATATTTTTAACTCATCGTCAGAATAAAAACATCTGTCGCCCCACAAGCGCAACAACATGTACATTTAAAATTATATGACGCCCGCGCGTCGTCTTGTTTGTTTGCACGCACCTACCCATCCGCCGAGAATATGTCGTGTGAAAATGGAATGACTTAAGATGCAAATTCGATTACGCATTAGCGCGAACGCGCTTCGAAGTCACCGTCTGATGAAGTTAATCAAAGTTGACTTTATAATTCTTCGTATTTTGTATAATAAACGTGCTATTGTAAATCTTACATTATTTTTTTTTAAATATTCAGTGAGGTCCCGAATACTCGAACTCCTGAACCCGCGGTTATGATAAACCTCGCTTGGCTTATCGGGACATATATGGTCATTTTAAAGCGTTGTACTGACTCAGTGATATGGAAGCTTTCGCAATTTCTCGCGGTGTACATCACCTCGGCTGTTTTGCGTTTTTTTTCATGTACTATGCGTTTCAATTTGGCGAGGAGGAGGATTTGTTTGCTTGGTGAGTGATATGACGTTTCACTTTGAATATACAGACATGTCAGCTGTTTGAAAACTATACATTTGTGCCAAATGCCTCTCGAGAGAAAGTTAGTTAGTTTAGTTTTTACTAACAGCTGCCATGTCAACGACGCAAACCATCGTTTACTTTATATTCGAGCGCACATAATTAAAATTCATACAGAAAGTTCGCTATGCGTTAAATGAGTTATCCGAGAGAAAGAGAGAAAAACAATAAGGGTCTTCGTAAAAATAAAATGTCATCTATTTCCATAACGTGCATTACGACGCGTCCGTACGTGTTGTAGTTTTCGTCGGGGATCGTGTTAATTCGGTTGTTTATTATTGTTGCGGATAGCCGAGCGGCACACGTGTTTGGGGCGTGTCTGGGGGACATATAAGTTGCATGTGGGCAAAGGGCAAACGAATTTGGGGAAAACCCAAAGCGCGATAATCATTGGTCATAAGATACCGGGCGAACTCTCAAAAAATATATACGCACAGAAGCAGCGGAATATGTAAGGACACCTGTCGTGACTATGCTCGAATCGTGCTCTTATTGTGAAAAGGAAAATAAGGTAGAAGTAAGCGGTGACGTAAAATATGTAAGATCGCGTGCGCTGAGGAAGCCCGAACAGGTTAGGTTTTCACTCAGCTTCACTCGTCACGATGTGCACGGTCGCCCCGTGAGGCGATCAGGGCCGTGTGCTACTACGGATGGAGATTCTTTTCCGAGTCTGCTGCGACACCGTATTAGGCCAACAGGAGGGAGGCCACCCAGCGCAGGCTTACATATGGGCAAAATTTGTGGCTGTCGGCAAGCCACGAGTGGAGCGGGGAGAGGAATGCGCGCACCTAAACAGACGATTTGGGCCTCTCGGACCACGCCCCCGAAGGGCAGGGGAGTGCCCTCATAGCGACGAGCGAAAACGGCATTAGGCTTCTAGTTCTCGAGAGAAGCGGTGGTAAAATAAAGAGATCTCTGAGTAGACTCAACGTCACAAATAAATTATAAGTAAATTGTAGTGGGAAAATAATAAATAAACTAGTCGACGAGCTCCTCTGGCTTATGCCTGCTTATCCCACCTGAAAAATTACGTTGTGGATGTCATGAAGGCTCGCTCGCTTTTCTCTGTTTTGTAGTTGACGAATCTTGAAGAACTTCGCGTACATTAAAAAAATGTAATATTATAGCTGATGAATGAGGTTGATAATCTCGCACTAGAGATCGTTTTATTTTCAATTTACTGCAATTTACTTTTTAAGTACTCGCGATTCCGTGTCCGAATCGAATGAAATAATCGACCTAGAAAATCGATACATGAAAAGAAAATGAGAAGAGGTGTAATCTAAAACGATGTGCAAAGGAGGGTGGCACCGAAATAGCTATAATAAAGATCAATGCCAGGGAGCGAATGGGAGGGAAGGAAACGAACGCGTTCAGGAGGGGTTTTCCACGCACATATGTGTGCGCGTGCGTGTGGGTGGGTGGGTGTGTGTGCGTGTGTATTAGAGGGGAGGTAAAAGAGAAAAGGTACTAAAAGTTCGCGAGCGCGATCTCTATCCTAGTGGCGTGAAATCGCGTTGCAAGCTGGCCAGCAGTCTCCTAAGCTCCGATCGTAAACGTTAAACGTCGGGGATTCCCTGTTCGCTCCCAAGGATCGCTTACAGCTTTTGAGGATAAAGAGTTTACCGCCCGAGATTTATAACGCTGCAAGTTTAATTTTCTTTTGGAAAATGAACTTTTTACTGGCGAAAACAAGAAACAAAAACTAGGGTGATGTACGTTCGAGTGGTTTACGAGAAGTACAGATAATTATTGTTCGTTAAAAAAATCTTTCTTTCAATTTTCTTTTCTTCTGTTGTTAAGAAAGAAAAATATATAGAAGTTAAAAATGAACAGATTGACCTTGTCCCTGATTTCCTGACGCATCTTTTCTCGCTCTTCTTCCATCTTGCGATGTTTCTCTTTTCGTCGTTCCTCGGCCTCTCGGATGGCCTCTTGCCTTTCCCTCTCGGCCTCCTCCTCCTTCTCCTTGTCGTCCTCATCGCCACCTTCACCGCCGACAGCCCCTACGAAACAAAACGAAATCGTCATTAGTAAGAGCAACTTCTTCACGCTATATGTCTCGCAAGCTCCAATTATGCGTTTTCTCTTTCACAACGCTGTTCCTCGTTATAACAGAGCTAAGGCCGAGACACTTGACTTTCGTAGATTAATTAATTGAGAAGGATTGTCTAAGCGGCAGACGCTTTTTCTTCTTACTTTTTGTGCATCGAAATAATTTGTTTTTCAGCAAAAAAAAATAAATTAACTTTTTGTTAAGTAGTGAGTCGCCGTTCTCAACAGACACACTTTGGTCGATTGTCGAAACAAAGTACACTGCCGTATCAGTCAACCGAGATATATTAGAAACCAAGTACTTTAGTAATCAATCGTAAAGTGAAGCCTCTATACAAAATCTAACCCTCATTAGAGTTAAATTCCTAATCGATCTTCTTCCGCAGGAAGAAAGTTCACGCGTGAGCGAAAAAAACGCAAACAGTTGGCTATCTGGCTCACGTATACGAGCACCAGAGTGTGAACTCATGTGTAAACGTATCTGTGGGTGTGTATCCATGGGGAATTTGACACGGCTGGGTCCTCTCTGGCGTAACGATCTTCCGGTACCTCGGAGTGCACTTTGCGTGAACGAGTTGCAGTCATAGGTTAAAGTGAGTTCCGACTGTGGAGGTCGCAAAGTACACTGTTACACTTTATGTAATGAGTACGTGTGTATGAAGAGTTCTACTCACAATTCATATGCTTAATTACAATTAACAAAAATGTAGCTGGATAAAAAGACCATCTTCCGGGTTGTTAAAACAGAAGACTTTTTTTATCTTGAACATTCAACCCTATATTGGAAATTAGCCGAAATGTCTGGACAGGCCCCGCGAGGGATCGAGCCGATATAATCGTGCGCCCAGAGCGTTTGAACGAAGAGTTTAAACATCCCGAGGGAGCCACTTCATACACACCTTGGCTGCTGATACTACACGTGTTCCGTTTCTCTCGGATTGTTTTACAAGTTTTATTGTAAAAAGGAAAAATGTCATCTGCAGACCTGATTTTCTAAAAAGATAAGTGTGCACTTTAATAAAAAAAATTTGTGAAAAAAAGCTTGTGCCTGATATAACGACAGTGCCAATCAAAAATACTCGAATGACAGAACAAATCACCAAGGTAATATAGTCAATCTGCTTTTAGGTGATTTCGCCTTCAGGCATAACGAGGTACATCGCGAAATCGAGCGTCTCTGCTACTGGCGACGGTTTTGCCATCTTCGACACGATACGTGCGCTGTCTTAATCGAATCAATTACATGAGTTAACCAATACACGCGTCAAGATTATCGATCTTTCCTTCTTCCTTTTCATAGTGTTAGAACTGTATTTGCGACCAGTGCAACTTGTTATAGTTGATATATTGACTTCTTACTTTCTATGTCAATCAGAACAACATAACATAGTTTCCAATTTATTATCTCGCTTGTTATAACTGCTATTAACGAGTAATTATAACGTATTTTTAAATAACTTAACGTCAAACGTTCTTAACACGAGGCAAACGATCAAGTTTTATTCGATATTGGAAATTGCTGACATAATCACGCTTGGTAAAATTATGATTGTCCTTGACTTTATAGAATTGAACTTCGCAAATTCGAAATTTATTACAAGTTTTATTAGAAGAAGCTATACACGTCAAGCAATTTTGGTATGGATTAAAGTGAAACTGCCGCAATCGCGCATGAAGTAGCTACCTAACTGGTCGTTTACGTGTGGCCGCTGTTCGAGTCACGTGTTTTCCCGCGAGGCTTTACGTTGCCACAAACTTACCTCGCTCTCTCATTCCTCATGGGCTTCTTAGTTTAACCAAGTTTTATTAGTTGACTCATCGTGCACGCTTCGGTAATGGTCAAGTCTAAGTTTTTCTTTTCCTACGGCTACATGGACGCATCGTTTTTGCTATTATTTTTATCAAATGATGGCAAATAAAAGTTTATTAGATAATTCGTTGCTATATGAATTATTGAATTAAACCGATAATCACAAATGGCAAAATTCACATCTTTATGGCATGTTCCAGTTTTTTCAATATCAGTGCAACGTAAAAACATTAATCCATTACATAATAGTTTCAAAGTTAATCAATCGAGGAATAGAAAAAAAAGTAAAACGAAGGGCTCTTGAAAAAATCATCTCTTAATGACTTATTAATCTGCGGCGTGATTTAATCGGATAACCAATGCTTTCATACATCATTAACTGATTTATAAGCTTATTTACGGTATAGAAAGCTATTTAATACAACTGTGATTGATGCATTCATTTGGGATACGTATATTCATTCGATCTATTTGATTACTCGTGATTGTTCGCGAACTCGACGGGTGTAAGCTATTTTCTCTCGGGTTTAATTTTTCAATTTTATCGCGAGTTACTTAGCTAACGAACAATATCTTTCAGTCCGAACTACTAGAGGAATATTATTCTAATAGAAAGTCACGTCCGAGTGCAGTGTAGATCTTTTTGACATTTAGTTCGTAATTAAAATCGAGTAGGTCGAGTTACGCGAGTCCTTAAATTCACAGATCGTGACGAAAGAACACGGAGACAGCGGCGGAAAATTAAAGACGAAGCAACGTGGGTTTGCGTCAATCGATTCATCGTCGACCTACTTTCCTAAATTAAAATTTCTCAGTGACGAGCGGCCGAGCCACCACCGCCGTCGTTTGTCGAAAAAAATCTCTTTAATTAAGCGGCTACATACCATATCACGAAATATCGAAACTTTGTACGTTGTTTTTTTTCCATTTAAACTTTTTCTCGTTATAGCTATGTGGCTTACCGACATTTTTTTAAGAATATTTTTATTGATTAGATAGTTATTTTCTTTTTAAAATTAAAAATTAAAATATCTATTTCATCTTTCAACCAAGAGAACCTTGAATAAAAAAGTAAATCAGATTTCCAATTAAGTTCTTGTTTTTTTATTCCACTAAGGCAAAATTTTTGCAGTGACATCTTTGGACCGTTTTAGTTGAGCGAGCGCGCATACAGAAAATACAAGGAAGATCAATGAGTGAGAGAAAGAGAGAGAGAGAGAGAGAGAGAGAGAGAGAGAGAGAGAGAGAGAGAGAGAGAAGCAGCGAGCACTTTCTAAGAGAAAAGTAAACTTCCCCTGTGCGCGTAAACATAATAAAGCTATGATAATAAAGCCGTTCGCGATGTGAATAACGAAGCCCGTAAGAACCCGAGGAGTGTTTGCATCGTCGTCGTCGTCGTCATCGCGCCCATTAGCATCCATTCTATATCAATTTGCTTGCAAGCTCTCCCTTCTTCTAAGAAAGGATTTACTTCATGGCCTCTATGTTTGCCTTTCTTGTCACCAGGCTATTCACGCGCTAATTCGTTATCTTCACTATCCTTGACTTTTACGCGCGGAAATTTCATTTGACAAGTTAACGCTAAATACGTTTTGACACTGTTAACGTCGTTTTCAGTTATATCGAATAAGATGTTCTTGAAAACTTGTTTGGCTTCTATTCAAGCAAATTAGTTATCTGAAATTCAGGAAAAAAAAACGTAATTCAAAGTTTGACTGCATCTAGATATCGTTTTAGATTGTAGAATGGATGTATTTTCAAAATTCGCGTCTCACTCCCAAGATTTCGGACATTGAAAATAAACTTTAATAAAGCTCTCGAGCTCTGATTACTACTGCGCGAGAATTTGCAGTAATTCGGTAATTAAACGAAAATCTCTTGAGTTTACACAATCCAAACTTGTAATTTATTTATAAAAAAGAAGCGAATCTCACGACAATACAAATCAGCAGTAATAAACTTCAGTCCGTTAAATTAGTGTTAGTATTTATGTATACACATATGTCCAGTCGTTTATCGTGCAATCTCAAACTTTTGGCTCGGAATATTACGCATGTTATACCAGAAATTTCGTATACGTCTATGCATAGCACGACAATGTGTTGTCTTTGGATATTATGCATAAGCGTACATGAAGATTTTTTATGATGTGCCTTCCCATTTTTTTTCACTCTCGTACAGAGAAAGGGTATTTCGGATGACAATCGTGTTTACATCTTATGTAAAGATGCGAATATTTAAAAAAATATAGGATAATAAATATATGTTATACTTCTGAGAACTTTTTTAGTGATAAAAACTAAGTCGTAAATGCAATGTGCTTTCTGAAAATTTAAATTACGCTGCTTAAGATGAAACTTCATTTAATTTATGCTCGTGCATTTCTATTTAAATACCTTGCAAACTGATATTATTTTAATTTTAGTAATTTGCAATTTCATTTTCAATTAAACGTCGAATGTTCAATATCTATGGTATTATATCTGATTAAAAAGGATCTAATATAATTTAGGATGGTTCGACAAATCCAAATATTTCGCGCGTTATTTCTGTTCTTCGTAGTAAGGGAAAAGATTTTGCTCGCGCTCGTGATACGCGATAGTTTGAATAAAAGATGTGTTTCTTCTCTCTCTTTATCTCTCTCTCTCTCTCTCTCTCTCTCTCTCTCTCTCTCTCTCTCTCTCTCTCTCTCTCTCTCTCTATCTCTCCTCGGTATTCTTATCCTCCGCTGACGTTCGATAAAAACAAAAGAGTAGAAGAGAAAAAAGAGAACACAGCCAATCACCACTGAGTTGTCTACTCCCTTACGTTGAGGTAAAACCGTAGTTGAAAAAAAAGTTGAAGCTGCGGAACCAGGCTAAACGCGAGTTGAATTGCAAGCGTTGTCTTCAGAGACTCGCGAGTCTTTGAAATTTCGAAGTACAAGAGCTTATATCTTCTTTTCTGTGAAGATTCAGCGTACTTGGCGAAATTGCGAGTCGGGAATACACAGCATTGATAGAAGCTCGAGATGATGATCAAGCCATCGCTAATTTCTTCCCTTTTTCCAATGGTAAAAATGCCGGAGAAGATTGTAATGATAAGAAAATTGGTTATAAATTCACGTACTAAAAATGTATCTGTCGTAATCAACCATCATTCACCTTAAAACTGCATTTCGACAATATTACTTGCATAACTCAAGCTTTCTCTTCAAACTCATGAATTTCATTCAATTTATATTTCAAAGCACTAACAAGTTAACTCGTTATGTTATCCTTGACACCCACTGTACATCCAGCAAAAAAAGAGCTGACTTTATAACGAACGAGGATTTTGTAGTATTGTTAGGTGGTAAAATTAAGACGACCTCGATTCACATGCCTAGATTAATAACATCGCCTACACACGCGCGCTGGCGAAACAAAAATTAAAGTGCCGAGGATTTACCGTGTCGTAAAAGCGTTAAAGCATCGATATAAATCAAAGGACAACGCCCGTGCGCGCTTTTACTGTCTTTCCAATCGACGCTATTCCTCCCTGAGATTTTTCTTTTCAGGAAATTTCGTTGTTTGCAAGAGCTCGTAAACTTGGTGTAAAATTTTTTGGGTATCGGATTGCTATTCTTTATTGGCGAAATTTCAAGGTATAACATAAAAATATTTTTCTTCTGTGAGAGTCCAATTTACTCTTTAATTCGATCGGCTCTCGGGTAATTGAAAAGTCTAGTCAATCCCCAAACAGATTTTCCGACACTCTCTAACCCTTTTCCCCTACTAGAACTTTTAAAATTAAATAAAGGCATAGTCGAACAATCTCTTTACTCGCTCTATTCCCGTTTACTTAATTATACAAAAACGAAGTCAACACTATCCAACCCTCTTTTTTTATCTAGCTCTCAAAGAAATGTAAAAGTCCGCTGACCACCAGTCCAATCGCGTCGCACCAGATGCTGCACCTAACTAAATTCTTCTCGCCCGCAGACTTTATTTCAATTTCCCGTCTGAATGACTCTACCAGCACGTATCCCCCATCCTAGTCTGTCGCTTTACGTTTTTTTTCTTTTCAAGAGAAGGCTTTTTGTTCCACGTTTGTGCGTCGTAGATTGAAATTGTCTGTGCGTGAAATGCAGATGAGATTCGAAAGCTCAGAAATGTTTTCTGCTTCGGACAAGCTAAAAGCTTCTAATAATAGACAAAAAATAGAGTTATTTGAAAGATATAGTTCCGATTCGCCACTCTTTTTTTTTATTATTTCCCTACTGGTTTAATTTATACGATTTATTACTACAAAAACTGAACCGAAAAGATGATCTGAGAATTTCGTAATCGACATTTAATTGTTCATTAACGAATTAAAGGACGATGTAAAGGACGCATAGCTTAGAGGTAACATGCAGTACACGCTCAAAGGCCACTTTTTGATTACGATTGCTTTACAAATAACGAAAACTGAACTTTGGCTATTGAATATAGTCCGTTCATTGGAGAAAGATTGAAATGAAATTTGATTAGTGTATTTTTACTAGTAAAATAGTGATTTCGAAAAAGTTGAATCTAAAAAAGAAGTTTTTGCAAGTTCAAAAATAATTTGTTCGACTTGTAGTTCTCAATATTTCATGCTAGTTTCAGTTATGATGAGCGGAACTTGACGTCCTGCTGAAGAATTTAATATAGTTGAGTATAGTTCATTGCCGGATGATTTCACGATTGAACGCTCATTGTTAGGAGCTACTTTATTGTGTTTTACATGATATTTTGACCGTGAATATTGATTTTGCAGTCTATTTTAACAAAACTAACGGCTTTTACAAAGTTGATTCTTGTACTCACGTAGGTCGCTGTAATTATTTTTTATTTATGCAAGGTCACTTTTGTTCAACTCACCTGAAATAAATAAAAGACGTATCATAAATATTGTGTACAAAATTAATCATTAAAAAAAGTCTTTTCTGTCGTTTAATTTACGACAGAATGGTCAGTTATGGACTACCTTTTATCAGTAGTGTGTTTTATCGTCAATTAAAAGCTAAATTCGCAAGTTCTGTATTTGTATTCGTGAAGCAATTGTACTCGTAAACTTTATAAAAACACATGTTACTATTAGAAAAAAGAAAAACAAAGAAAACACGATTCTCTCTCAACCGTCCTCTAGTAGCAAACTAAGTTTTGCGTTGTAATCACTTTGGCGAGCCCATTATGAGAAGCTTTAGGCTTTGTGGCTTGATTGCAAGATTGTCAAGTCTGATAGGTATTAACAAAAAAAACGCAGCGTCGACTAGAAAATTTATAAGGGTAAGTAGTAGCAGCATGCGCGCGCGAGCTTTGAGATGTACTCTTGAGATCGTCAAAGCGAGATTTAGATGCGCCAGGTACTGAAGTGAGATTCGGCGATATTTCGATCCTACGCACGATTGTACGAAGTTTAAATTTGTCGTGATGAATTCTCCGGTGCGATAAGTGGAGCTTCTTATTCGCAACTATTCAGGAAATGGAAAACAATTGTCGCATAGCCACTCAAGAAAAGAAGTACATTAACACGTAGGGTCTTCGACGATGACGATTAGCCTAAGAACCTTTTCTCTTTCATTTTTCCCTCTTTTATTTGCCCACTTCTCATACATAAAAAATGACAAGGCGCGGGCGGTAATGCAAGTCGGCGCCCTTCTCTTATCGTTTCCGCCTTTCGGCTTGTCAGCTTTACGCCGCTGGGGCATCAATCTTGTTAGCTATACATTCGGCACGTTGCTTTGATTTAGCGTATTTGAAAGGGAACATGTCATCTTTTTCTCTTACAAATGACTATAGTTACTCGAAAAATGTCAAAGATGCATGCACCTATGGGGCCGATTTATAGGCGGTGTGACATTTTATTGATCCATAAACTCGGATGAAATTCTTTTACGAACTATATGCGCATCGGCATACGCATAAAATTTTCCCAATATTTCCTTATACGCTCTTACACAATTGCATTTAATAATAGCAAAAGCGCAATTAAATCGATCGTCAACGAGATGTCTTTATCTGCTCGACTGTTGTAATTTAAGAAGTGAATACTTTTCTGTGGATAATTTTTACGTTATTATCCAAGTAAAACATACTGTAAATAAAGCATCATTCAAATCTGGAAAATACTCATACTTCATTGTAAAATGGGTAATCCAAGTGTTAATGAAAATCAAACGGCAGAGATAGCTATAAAATAAATAATAGTCCTGCAAAAACAGGATAACGGTTAAACACGTCGATGACTTTGATATATGACGGTCTAATGCAGTGAGTGAGAGAAGAACGTGATATAGAGATCAGTTTGTACATTTCTGTCTGGCGGCAGTGCGTTAATTGTCGATACTCAAGACAACAGAAAGATGAATGGTCAGACGTTATCGCTAAGAACCTGGAAAATTCTACTAGAGTGTATCCATGAATATAAGTTTGTTAAGTATGCGGATTTGTGCTATAACTTTTGTTCGTTTCTAATTTCCTTTGTTACGTGCCGAAATAACGTGTATTATTTATTATCAGTCACATTTTACCAACAAATTTTTACAATGGACCTTAAAAATCTGTTCAATATTTCCTTTTTCGCATAAATTCACTTGTTTAGGCGAAAATAAATAAGTACATACACACATAAATACACGCGCGCGTCGTTAATTAATCTGTTTTTCGATTTGCAAACGGAGTTTCCTTCGTTATTTGTTGGAGCGCTTCATATGACGATTTAAACTCTACTCGAGTAATATTTTCATTAACAAAGAAACGCGAGCTTCTTTCTCTGTATCTCTCTGTTTCTCTCTCTCGCTCTCAACTTCATGTGTTTCTTTGGAATACTTTGTAATTAGACGAATGGTATCACCGAGGCAAAACGTAGAAACACTTGGCAGAATGAGAAATTAAACTAGTAAAAGAAAAGATCTTACTTCATGAATAATTGCGCAGTTTTTTCAGTGACTAATTCCTTGCTTACAGGCAAGAAAAGACATTCGTTTTCCACATGTGAATTTTCAGGGACTTAATAACATTCACTCAACCCAATAAACAGAAAACAAGACCCTTTACAGTTGTGTCGTCGTCGAGTGGCAAAAGAAAAGAGGACACGTAATGAAAGCTTTGATCGTCGTCGTAAAAAGGACGCTAGCAAGGTGAGATGAGAGAAAGAAACGGGTCAACTACAAGTAGCCACGTGTGCGAGACTGCTTTTTTTATTTTTAGTCTATTAGATATCACTGGGTTTTCGACCGACCGTGATTGATGCACTTGTGTGTACTTGTTTCATGAATGTCAAGTGAACTGTGTGTTAGTGGGTTTCTTTAGAACCTTGAATCATAAACTAACATTGGCCGCGATTTTATTCTACGAGCTTAAAAATCTAGCGAATATTCATTCTTCACAAAACAACTATCTAAGCGAACAGTTTTCATAGAAACTCCATTCACTCCAAAATTAGATAGATAGTTTGAATGTACGAAGATACTTGGAGAAATTACTTTGCTACATAGCAAGACATATGTGGACACTTGAATACAAGTCGTGAGAGAAGTAAAGCAATATAATTAATTTCATAATTTTGTCCAAGCTGACAATGTAGATTGCCACTGAAATGAGTTTACACTGTACTAATGTAAATCTTGTCGTTCGACTTTGTATGCACAGCGCACGTACCATAATGAGAGTTAGTGTCGGCTTGTTTATCAGTATATCTCAGTAATGAACAATGTTAACCATCCAAGTTGGTTTCAGTTACAGCAGTTTTTACTTAGATGCGTAAATTTGTAAACTGGAACATACTCTGACACTGCATTTTTTAAATTAACATGTAGTTTAGAATCAAACGCTGATATTTTTATAATTTTCTAAATGATCCTAATTTTTAAAGTGATTACTGCTTCAAGGTAAATAACTTTCTTAACAAGGCCTCAACATTTACTTTCTTGAACATCCTGATTTACAAATCATGATCGAAAAGGCGTTACGATAAGTGAGAGAAAATAATTCTCACGTGTCGTATACAATTCTGTCGTATCTCAATGTAGGCGATGAAGTGCGTATGACTCATTTGATATCATTAGTGTCTGTGCGCGAGCGTGCGTACACGTTTAAATTTTACTCGCTGTGTCATAACTCTAAAGCCCTACGTGCAATAGCTGCGTGGCTACTATAATTCTACTCGTTTTCGGTGAGAGAGCATTATTAAATTCAGCGTTATTGCAGGCAAGGACCCGCTTTATTAAAACAATAAACAAAGAAAACGCTTTTGTCTCTTTTTTGCTCATCGTGTGCGAATGTTTCATGCTAGTTTGCTGCTACCAAATTTTACAAAAGGAGGGGATGCTTGTGTGATTTACATAAACTAATATTACAAATGTTTTAATTAAAAGTAAATGGAATTTTTTATAGAGAATCTTCGATAGACTGAAAAAATATAGAGTGATTACGGCAAAAAGATCGACGAAGCCAAGCTAATAAAACGTGTAATTGACATAACAATTTATTGAATTTTTGAATGCCATGGAAATTGAACGCGCATTTCGCAGTCAGATATTGATGTACACCGCAAACCGGTTAAATCCAGACATCAAAGTGAATTATCTAATTATCCACTTTCATCTTATTATTTTTATCAATTATTAGGACAATTTAAGATTATTATAAGCAATCTTTTGAAATATTACGTCTGGCCAAGGATACAAGGAATTTTCGATTTGGAGACAGAAGACAAAATGAGAAGAAAGAGAATGATTTACCGAGACACGGAATATATTGGTGCTCTCTTTGATTCCTGCGCGCGCGAATAGTGCTACGTCGGCGAACGTGATACTCCTGTTTTCAACGCTTGGATAAGAATGTTCAGATTGTTCAGCACTTTCGACTTCGTGCGCGCCCATGCCGGTCGTATGGTATGCTGAGAGGAGATATGATATATGCTTGTATTATTTTTTTGCAAATATAGAATATCGTTAGTATATATGTGAAGTGTTTTTGTTCACGGATCGTTATATATGTTTTATATGTATGTATATATATATATACACACACACACACACACACACACATACACACGCATTTTTTGTCTATCGATTGCTGCAATGCATTCAGAGTCATTTTAATGTAACGAAAAACTATTAAAGAGTCAAAATAAGTAAAATAGTATCAAGCTTCTAAAGATTTTATGGTAATTTTGCACCTCAACTTTGCAAAAAATATCTTTGTAGTTGAAAAAACTTTTCGCCTTTTTCAGCTCGATTTATTGGCAATTTTTAATAAATGCATCCAACTATATTCACTATACTCTTTTTTCAAAAGGATTATCACTCCATCCCCCGATAAAAAAATTCAAAAATTGTTATATATATACGTACCATTTAATTTCCTCCAATAAAATCCTTTTTTATACAACGACAAAAATGTATCCTGCATAAAATGTAAAAGAGCGCATTGTTTATCCAGCATTAGCCTTTTGACGCGACATCGAGGGAAGCGCAAAAAAAAGCGTAGAATAGAAAAAAGCGTCGTCGTCGTCGTTCGGTTTGGCGAGTGGAAAGTGGCGGGTGTAAACACAGTTGGGGGAAATCCGACTTTTTTGTCGTGAGCTGATAAGGGGTTCCGAAGGATAGAGAGAGGGGGAGAGAGCAGTGGTAACCTATTGTACGGCGCACCCGTGATTCAAGAGACGCTACCGACTGCGTTTAGCACGCTTTTGTTCGGCCAATTTTACGCTGGGGTTTCAAGCTTCAGTATTGTTTTTTTTTTTTCTTCGTCGAGTTTGCTTTCTCCGAGAAGGTTGATTTTGGAAATGAGTATAGACTAAATGTACTCTTGTATGTTGTATTTGTTATGTTTTGGAGTTAATGTCTATATATCTGATTATGATTGCACTCACTTTTATTATCATCATTTTGTCACTAATAATATATAATGTAATAATTTAAATACGGATACGTAATGTGTGTTAATATAGTTACTGATAATAACAGTTCATTATCGAGCAAACGAATTTCAATATTCTATATGTACCATTGAATTTATTTGATGCTCGATAATTAATTAAAGTACTTATTCGAGTCCATTAATTTATAAAGTAACAACATATTAGAAATAAATTTTAACGAAAATTTCAATTGCTAAATATTTTAAATTTTAACTGACATATTTTGCAAAGGAAAAAAGCAATTTACTTTCACCAGTTATATCCACGATCAATAACAGCACCAGCAGTTATTTTGTAAGTGTAAAATTAAAAAAAAAAGAGAAATCGTTAACTCATGAAGTAAATCTAGCGTAAAGCTTGGTGAATGTTCGTTCACGTGCTTAGAAGAGAAAGATCGCTTTTCTAGCTGTGTGGGTACTATCCTTCTTTACGACACAAGTGAAAAAGCCAAAAGATGCCAAGGTCGATCTCTGCGCAAACGCGAGAATTTACCACGAAGGTTTGTACGCAGACACACACACGGCTTTGCCAGCAGGGTAAATAAAGCGGTGGAGCGAACGAAGAAGAGTTTATCTGTCAATATATTGATGTTTGCTATTCGCTTGACCGATTCGATATTTTAATGCTTTTCGACGATCTCTTGAAATTGTTATTCAACTTTTACTTTGGTGATAAGATTTCGAAAAACATTCTGCAAAACGCCAAGTTTTGTAAGGCTTTCAAGAATATTGACGAATACCCATGAGGTACAACATGAAAGCTGATCATGCAGCAAAAATGTTCTACACCTATCAAGATTGAACTTTTTTGGCAGCAGTTCAAGAAACATGAAGAGCTTTATCTCTATTATATCCCAAATGTCGAAAAAAAGACAAATTTTACAGTTTATTTGAACGGTTAAAATTTTACGTCAATGCATCAGAGTAACTGTCGTACACGTATGTTCAATCAAATTAGCGCATATGTCGTAAAAGATGGCATGCGAGTTTATAACAAGGCACCTTCACCACATATGAAGAGGCTAGGATTTCTGACTAACACATACACGCGACTTCCCCCTTTTGAAGAATTTGGTGAATTACGTAATTGCTTCACACGAACTCAAAAATCGTTGCCAAGCCAGATATTTTGTGGATTTAAAAGTAACTTAGAAATAGACTAATCAAGTTCAAGGAGTAAGAAAATGTATCACACAATGTTTTTCTCAAATGCTCGCTTTCACGCTAGAGGGCTTGCGAAATATGCCCACGCGCGCGCAACTTTGAAGTCAGCGTCTCGTCGGATCAATTTTTTAGAGGACGCTTAGACAGATGAAGTGGAAGTAAATAATTATTGATTTTTTCTTTCTCAAGGCTTTGAAAAACAAAGGTGAGAAATATTGTGTTCTTTATTCCTTAAATAAATAGTATGGTAGGAGAAAATATTGTCGTGAAATTGTGAATGAGTTATCTAAGAAGTAGTGTTAGTATAATTGCATTCAAGGAGACGGAAACAATCGATATTATAGAGCTTCAATGCCTTGTTCGTGTTACTCAATTCAAAATAACAACGAAGGCTGTGTCAGAGTGAAAAATACCTCGTAGAATCTTTTATTTTATTTCGTGCAATAAATATGAATATATTTTTTCGTAAATGAACGTAAGAAGTTGATAAAAAATCAGTTTCACGTTCCAAATAAAGCAGGATATACATATAGAGAACCACACAGAAAGAATTAGAGATAACTGAAAGACAAAGAGAGGGAGAGGCAATGAACACTCGATCGATAGTGACAAATATCGAGAATAACAATAAAGTTTCCGTTAAAAAAAGTTTAATTATAGAGATAGATGGAGAGTGACAAAGAGAAGAATAATTGAGAGAGAGAGAGACAGGAGAGAGAGAGAGAGAGAGAGAGAGAGAGAGAGAGAGAGAGAGAGAGAGAAAGAGAGGAATACACAGATTAACCATTTGAATATCCACTGACCATTCTAAAGTCCCGAAGGCTTGCCACGTGGTTCCTAGTAAGATGCGCGCGCGTGGTGGTGGTGGTAGCAGTAGTAGTGGTAGGAGCAGTAGTAGTAGTGCATGCGAGGCAAAGTGAGTTTGCGGACATACCCAGTATGTCCATGGTCTTAGTGTGTTGTCAAAGTTTTATATTCCGGAAGAGAGTTCAGTCTCTAGTGTGGGTTGCGAGCAGCGCTCGTGCTGCTGGCAAACCTCGTACTGGCGACTCACCAACTCTTCCAAGCACGAGCTTCTCGAACTAGCATCTACCCCGCGACGAGGCTGCTGCTCACCACCCGCGCCAACTCGCTTTGACGCGTGCGCATTGACGACCAAGGGGCGGGATCCCCCAAGATAATGGGAGGAGTCACCGCTGCCTACGATATCTCCTATATATAACAACTATTTTCTTACCGTTTCACGCCGGTATTCTTTTCTCTCTCTCTCTCTCTCTCTCTCATTCTTTCCTGGGCTACTGCCGCGGCTTCTTTTTTCTATTTCTACATTTGCGCTAATGGACCTATGATGATGGGAGATCTTTCCGTCGAAAAACTTTATATAAAAATTTTTTTCCTTTACTTTATAGTTTTATAGAACGATAGAGGTTAGAAATTATTCATTCTTAATTGTAAGGATTGAAATGTACTTTTGAATTATGACACACCGGGGTTGAGAGGCGAATACGGAAGTTTTCGGTGTGTTCGTGACAGTTGGGAAAAACTTTTGACTGTCTCATTGATTATAATTTCCTAACTTACTCTTGGTGATAATGGTGCGAGATCGCCATCTGATATCAACTCAGAAACACATAGCGAGAATGAAGTTTCAGTCGTTCTGTAAATTTTTCAAATTATGATGGAGGATAATAATCAATTAGAAATATTTACAAGTCGGTTCAGCGAGATTTGAAACGATAACTTGTCTCACACTAAATGAAAAAAAACGGAACATTTATCTTTTTTTTCCTCTCTTTTGCGCTCTAGCGATGTAAGATGCGATCGCGTTCAGTCAAATTAGCCGACCCAATTTCTCGCCTTACATAATTTATCAACGGTGTCTGGCGTCATACTGCACCGCTGCGATCTTTGAGGATATGAGTGATTTACGGAGAACAAGCTAAAAGGGTGCGCGGGGATGAACTATGATGCTAGAGCCAACGTTGAGTTATTGGATGAATTTTTATCAGCGTTTTGAGAGAAGCATGTAGCACATCAGGAATCCTCTTTCTTTTACTTCTCCTCGGGAATATTAATGCGAAATGCTTCTGGGTAATTGTTGTTGACGTCGTGAGCTTTTTCTGTTCATATCATGGATCATTCAACAAATAAGTGCATGTGTTAAGGCTATATTTTTAATAATTCATATAATATTCGAATTTCTTGTTTTTTCATGTCTAGCATTGGCCAATTTGGATATTTATAAAATATACGCATGACTTTTTCCAAATATAGATTGAAATACCTGCATGAATACTCGATCAATTTAATAAAGGAAACGTCAAAGTACGCAATAAATCCGAGACTTGAAATAAATAGAAGTCAATAGTAACACTCAACGAATAATGCATGACACTAGAGAGGATCAAAAGACCAGCACACACGTATGCCGAGTGTCAATTTCTCAGCCAGAAAACACTAGATGCGCCTCTACGCATTTATTCTTTCACGTCGAGTGCATTAGTTGGATTGGTCGGTCTCTTGTCTTTCGTTTTCGCTCATTCGAACTAAGAGCTGATTATCGTGCGGGTGACTAGGGTAGCGCGGCGAAGATGCACTCTACCTACACTGTTTATGAATTAAGGATTCTTAAATTGATCATAGGAGGGGAAACTTTTGTGATGAAGGGAATTGATGAGTAGTGATTTCTCATACGTTAAGTCATGGTAATGATTACCGTAGGTGTACAAGGCGTCGGCTCTCTGGCGATGTTTTATTAAAAAAAGTGAGTATTATTAATTTGGATTAGGAAGTAGGAACTTGACTTTGCTTTTCCGTATTTTTAGTCTGAAGAATGTTTGTTGTATTGTTAGAGAAATATCTTTTTCGACTATATTTTGGCTAAAAAAGAGTCTTTTATCATACTTTATAAAACTTGAAACGACCAGTGCATCTTACAATTCGGCATTTTTTAAATAAAAAAACGCAATCAATGTCATGCCACCAAATAACAATAAATAATCAAAGGAATGAATCAATTATTCAATAGCTCGTCGCGAAGACTTTCCAGTCGGCCGACGAATGGATAATTAAATTGCTGCCGATCGAGATTAGAATACGCCGGGGAATTCGCTTGCACGCGAGTCTAGAGCAGCAGCAAATGCTCGCGAGGAATTAAAGGCAAGCGATTAAGCGAATATCCTCACGAGCCTCGAGAGCCGTTTAATAAATGTGACATGACTTATCAGTACAATGACGAAGGAGAGAGCGAGAACTACTCTTGTGGATAGCCCTTTAATTGGAACGTCAAGTGCTTGCGACTCTCCCTCTCTTCAGGGACTCGGCGAGGAAACTACTACGGTTGTCCTGGTATTTCGTTTGTTCGACGATGGGATAATGACAAACACTGTTTTGTTCTGCATGTAATTGCTTTTAACTCATTCTGAAATTAAATTCATCAAAGTCGAAGGAAGAATTGTTCTCTTTCCAGCTGACTAAATTTACATTGTACTACTTGAGCAAATAATATGCTTGCAAGGACGACACGATGCTTATGCAAAAGAAAATAAACAAATGAGATCTTGATCGATCAAAAACATAAAGATGTTATATTGCATTAGTCGTAATCAAAGATAAGAAAAATTTCACAAGAATGTCGATACGAAGAATTTAATTCAAATTTACTTTATTAAATATTTATACGAAAGAAACCGTGGAGAGAGAAAAGTCTGTGAAAGATATGGCTGTGATTACGTGGCATGAGCAGTCGTTGAGAGAAAATGCCGCGGGCAGATAATTAAATTATATAAGTGCCTCTCCCAACTCAACCGACTTGTCGATTCTTCGCCTACCTTTTTCATTATCTATCGAGATATTTTTTAATATCAATGCGCTGCTGATGAAAATTGACTTGCGTTACGCATATGAATTGAACTTGAATACGCTAGTTATTTCTTATTTGAATACAAATTTACATGTTCAAGTCTTCTAAGTAAAAAGAAATCGGTACATGCTGAAAGATAAAGTAGCAAGGACGTCTCGACTAAGATGAACGTAAAAGGTGCAACTATCTACTTGATAAATACAAGTGTTCATTGAATAATGCAGCGCGACGTACACCTATCTGTGTGTGTGTGTGTGTGTGTGTGTGTGTGTGTGTGTGTGTGTGTGTGTGTGTGTGTGTGTGTGTGTGTGTGTGTAACGTAGAGTAAACAAGTAACCAAACCTAATTTACTCTACCTCTTGTATAAACTACGAATTTTATTCTATCTCTAATTCTAGCTCTCTCTCTCTCTCTCTCTCTTTCTCTCTCTCTCTCTCTCTCTTTCTTATCTTCTTTTTTTCTTTTGAGTGTTGGTAAATTTGCAATGAAAATTATAGGCGAGAGTCCCTCGTCTGATGGAAAGCTGAGAGCTGATAGCAGCGTTTGAATTTCGAATGTTACGTTGATGTATTTTTTAAACTAAGAAGAAGAGATTCTATTTCATTATTTGTGGCTGCTACTCGGAATTATTAGAAAACAGTGAAGTTTTTAAACTCTATTCACCGACAGTATCGATTCAGTGATTTAGTAATGAAAAATTGAAGCAATTCGTAAATATTTGAACGAGACATTGTTATCGGAAAAAGGATGAACGAAAACAAAATGTAAACATCAAATGTAAACGGTTGAAAAAATGTAATAAAAAAATCTTTCTCTAAAGAAACTGAAATGTGTCTATAATCGAGAAATGATTTTCAATCAACGTTAGCAGAATTAGATCAAAGGGCTCTCGGGCATCTCATCTTATCACTCGAAATAAACAGCAGAGGGTAATTTGGTAAGTAAGCGAATAATAATAAATGTGGCCGCAGGGGGTGCAAAAATTAGCCGTAACCGGGAGACTGATTAAACGAAATAGATAGTGAGGTAGGTTGCCAATCAATTAACTGGCTTGCCGATGATTATGGATTCGCGATGGTCTTCTCTCTCTCTCTTTCTCTCTCTCTCTCTCTCTCTCTCTCTCTCTCTCTCTCTCTCGGTTGCATTTCATTAAAAGAGCGCTCGTCGAGTCTTCGAGGCTACGACGCCATTATTCAAGTCTCTGTGCCTGTAATGGACACTTTTGCCCAAGCGCTAAATGGAATATATATATACTTCCTCGAGTAGCTTTGCGAGGTAATGGAATTTGGTCGTTATGTGCTACTGGAAAGTCATTTTGGAAAATATAGCATTCGATTGAACGACTGACGAAATACAATAAAATAGTATAAATGATAAATACAATTATTGAATTTTCGATTAAGTGCGTCAAATGCGTTATAGAATTTATACTTAAGCATGTATTACACACAAGCGGATAAATAAAAATCGCAGCGCGGTGCGCATTTGAAGTTCCTACATCTCAAAACGTCCTTACGTAATTTTCTTTCTTGCCGCGACGCGTGCAATATCGAAAGCTGAAAGAGACGCTTGCGCCGGCGAAACCGTTTAAAATAATGGAAGAAAAGATGGAGCTTCTGGCGCTTGAAATGAAAAGGCGGGTATGAGGCGCTCGCGCATCCAGCGAAGATTGGAATGGCAGAATGCGGCGCTGGCGGCCGTTATATTGGCATACCGGTCGAGCGCGAGAGAGCGAGGCAGAAGTCTATATATAGGAATACTTTAAGGAGCGACGACGACGGCTCTATAGAAAAGACGTGTCGTAACGTGGCGCGTGAACGAGACTCTATTGAGATCGGCGACGGCGCGACGCCAACGCGACGCGCAACCACTACCAGCCCTTAATTGCGATTCAATTGCCTTGGCCTTTTGTACGAGCTGGAGAATTCACTGCGGGGATACGCGGTATAGACTTTTTTTTCTCTTCTTATCCTTCTTCTTCTATATTTAACGAAAAATGTAGGTGACGTCCACAGCTATCTTGTTTAATGAAGCAATTTTCTTGCTGCATTACATTCATCTACTTTTTTGTTTTACTCCGGCTAAAGTCAATCATCTTCTTTGGAATTTTTTTATTCTTGAATTGCATGCTTTTAGCAGAATTATTTCTGATAATTCTCATTTTTACGAAAACGTACGGGAAGCTGAAATGAAATTACCAATATTTATTAGAATTTTAACTTAATAACTTTCAGGAATTTATAATCAGCAGCTGGACTCATTGATGCCGTAGTTCATTTATACGAATACAAGCAATGAAACGGCAAGTGACAGATATCGCAATCGCATTTCTTTAAATACTCATGAATCAATATAGCATCGCTATCAGCCAGTGCGTATATAGACTGGGTTTCATAGCTGCAAGAGGCCATCCCTGGAATTTTCCTTATAAAGGATATAGAACCACGCAATATTTTACCTCATGATTTCAATAAGTCGTTTTCTCCCTCTTGTACTAGATTGGATTTCACCCTGGAAATCTAATCGACATTTCCTGTCTACTTTTTTCCATTTCATAGAAGCTTTGAGTATTTATTTCTTGATCTTTCGGAAATTTATCCAGTTTTCATTCAATGAAAATTGTATTATTCTTGATATCAATTTTACAGTAGCTATCGAAACTCGTCGAATCCAATAACATCGAAAAAGAAAACAAATGTTAAACACGTCGTCAACCCTTGTTCACCGTCGTCGTCTTATCGCGTGTGTTGTATGTAAAGCAAAGTAAAGCCTAATACCAAGTCTTATTTGTCCGTCTTACGTTCGAATATACTTTCTAAAGTTGCTTGCGCGACCCTCGCGTATACATCGTCGTTCAATGCTAACTTGGCCGATATTAATGTCTCTTCCTTTCCCTATATGTACAAGGCTCTATGTGACTTTACGAGTTTTGCAGCTCGTAAAAGTTGCTAGTGTTTTATTGTTCTTTTTTCTTTCGACTAATGAAACGAATGTAAATTGTAACGATTTGTGATTGTGATAAAGGGCTATGAGGGCGATACAATACCACTTTGGAATAGGCGTGTTTCTATCGATTGGATGAAAGCTACCTTTCCGGCCATTACGGTAGACTGCTCGATTCTATTACTTTTCAAGACATGCAAGGGCTTGCACATTAAATTTATTGTATTTGGAATTGAATTTTAGCAATCTGTTGATATTTAATAAGACATAGAGAGCAACTCACCCATTCTGCTTTCGTGACAACCTTTATCGAACGATTGCTAGAGTAGCAGCAAGCGAAATAAAAATCGAAATGCGGCTAGGAAACAAATATAAAAGCAGCGTCAAGCTGGCAGCGGTAAACGAGATCATTCAAATCGTGTCGACAATAGAAAAAAACTATTGCCACGCGAGCTTCTTTTATATATTAAAGAACTAGATATAAAAGGAGAGCAGAATTTATTTCGCGATGCGTTTATTTCAAAGACGGCTACTCGTAAATCGATTTGGATGAATCTCGCTGCCGAAGACTTTGATAAAGCCTGAAAGCGAATCTGTCCTGATTTTCACGCGCAGAGCGCGGCAATGCGATTGTGCGGCGTTCAGGTTCAGCTAGTTTTCTTTATATCTTGTTCCTCCCTTTTTCCTCACTCACTTTTTTTTCGTTTGTGGATTGATTTTATTTTCTGATATTTTTTTGGAAGTGAAAGGGAGAAAAATATTGGCACTCGATAAAATTGTATTTTATTTTTTTCTGTAAAGTTCTAATTTAAATTCAAAGTGTACATTCAATATTGATCGTTCAGAGAGCCAAATTTTAAGACACGCTGTCGCTGTCAGATTAATCCTTATATCATTCATCGTAGTAACTAATTAAACAAAAACCCTTTAAAGCCTTCCAAGTAAGCTAATTCTGAGGGGATAAAGTTCTTCTAACCATGCGACTCGCGTCGCGAACTTTAATCGACTACTACCTCGGTCGGTCACGAGCTTTCATCTACACTAAGAATGAACCGTGCGCGAAAGCATTTTTGTTCGTCGTTGGTTCTTCTATAATTGCGCAAGAGCTGATCGAACTTCTCTGTAGCGAACTTTCTCTCTCTTTCTCTCTCTTTTTCTCTCTCTTTTGTCTCGGTGTGGAATTTCTTCGCGAGATCCTTTTAACGGAGAGAAGAGAGAAAGAGAGAGAGAGAGAGAGAGAGAGAGAGAGAGAGAGAGAGAGAGAGAGAGAGAGAGAGAGATAGAGAGAGAGAGAAAGAGAGAGAAGGGAACTCAATTGTCCGACTAATTGCAGTTAGTCCATCGCTCTGCGGTTAGTGTGCCCGAAGGAATTATAGACGACCTTTTCCTCGGATCAATCGATTTTTAGGAGAGACTGGCTAGCGTACTTTGACAGTTAGTTTCTCTCTTTCTCTCTCTCTCTCTCTCTCTCTCTCTCTCTATTTCTGACCGACTTTCTTTTATCTTTTACCTTTTTGACCTTTTAGAAATTATTTGCTCTCTTCCCGTTAATCTCGTTTTCTCAATCATTGCTTTGGTTTTCTAATTTTTTTCTTTTTTATTGTTGTTGTCAGAGTTTACTCTTCTCTTGAGATACTGAAATTGAAAGTATTTGTGATCCGATTTTGGACTTTATTTCGAGAAATTTTCTTTTGCTTTACTCTGATTAAGAGACATCTGCAGTTTACTACATAAATTTTAGGACGTTAGAAATTGCTCGATTGATCATGTTAAGATAATTGGGGAGAATGAACTGGCTGTAATTTAACCTACAATAATTTACGAAATCTTTTTAACTGATCAAACACAGATAATGACTACTAATTATTAGCATTCTTCAGCAAAGGAAATTATTAAATCAAGGAAAAAGCCCGTAATGTTAACAGACTTAACTTTAATTCTGTATGTGCATGAAAGAATGTGAGAAGGGAAAATATCCCATATAAAAAATAAATCCCTGGTCCAGGCTAAAAAGCAAAAAGAGGTAAGTCGCTGCGGAGTCCATCAAGATTTTCGCGAGACGCGAAGCACTTAGCGCGAGAGAGAAAACTGCTACGAGTCTGCTCACGTAGAGGAGTATTGTAGTCGGCCTAATGGCACTGCGGCTCTCTTACTTTCTTAGCCAGCAAGTCCACTCACGCGTACACGCGTTATTATA
Source organism: Phymastichus coffea (assembly GCF_024137745.1). Lineage (NCBI taxonomy): Eukaryota > Metazoa > Arthropoda > Insecta > Hymenoptera > Eulophidae > Phymastichus > Phymastichus coffea. The sequence goes on along the minus strand of NW_026707018.1, from coordinate 39,127 downwards.
TATATTCTTGCGTGCCGTAAATCGCGCGGACACACTGCCACCCGCGGCAGGTGGCTTACAATCAAACCTACTCAAACCCATAAATTCACCCTCAGTAGAAAGTTATGCTTGATGCGGTTACTGTGTTATTCATAAATCAGCCAAAAATGAGACAGGACAGTCTTTCAATTTATTGGGCTTTCTCTTTTTTTATGGAGTTTCGGAATCGTTACACGAGAGAACAGCAATGTCGATAAAAAAGAATTTTATCTTGCCACGAAGGTTATAAAAGTAGGTTACTGTTTTGTGCAGATCAAATTGTTTTTATGCTATAAAAAGTGTAAGATGGATTTTGACGTTTTGCAAAATTTGGTATACAAGTCGTAACAAACTTTAATGTTCTGAATGATTAACAATTATTATCAATAAAGCTTTAGTTAGCTGTAAAAGATTTTTCCTCGAATATACGAATAAGCCTGAAGATCCCAATATGACTGCATAGCATCGAATCGAATGTACGTGGTAAATATAATGTATAAGTAACTAAAAAATACTCATTCGTTGTGCTACTTACGATGAGAGAAATAGTAAATGTCCAACTAGTAATAGAAACTCACCTGAAACAAAAGAATAAACAATTGTTAATTAAGAGTTAATTACACGTGTATACAATTAAGCCTCGAAGCCATAATACAAAATTATGTAAATAATGCCAAACAATGGGGGAGGGACATTTCTTATTAACACGTGTGGAATATTCGCTGTCGATTGCTCATCACAAATCAAACATTTTTTAACTTTAACGGAGATAAAAGAGGATTTGAAATTCTTATAATAGAACGATATTCGGAACGAATTTTGCAATTTGTTAAGTTGACGATTTTTTATTTATTTTTGATTGTTTCGTACCACACAAAAGTTATTTATATATTTTGCACGTGGATTGGAGATTGAAAAATATTGATTATTTTAAACGGATACGGGTTGGAAAATATTGAATTCTTTTGTGAAACGAAACACAACGAAACTACAAAGCGTATAAAAACAATGTTATAAAAAAATACTCAAAATTCCTGATGTAGCATATCTGCGATTGAAAAATCTCATTGGGAATTCTCTAGCAGAGTAAGATGGATAAAAGACGGTTGATCGGATTGCGATATAAGACAGATAGAATTCATTTAATCCGCTTGCGAGCTTATTACCGATCGATTGTACTTTCTTGATTTGTGAATAAATCCGCTATCATTACTCAACAAAAAATACTTTTGATCTCTGGAAACCCATCAAGCATTCACTAGGGTGAAAGGATTTTTCCTCGGGTCTACGAATGAACCTGAAGAGATCCCAGTAGGACTGCGTAACGTCGAACAAAACGTGCGCGGGAAGGGAAAAGATGCCGCGAGAACGTGACTTAATTAAGCCTTGGTGGTGGTGGTAGCATCCTACATACACGTTTACCGGGAAAATTTTGGCAACCAGCCAAGTGCGGCACTCTATGCGGATGTGCAACGTATAGTGTTGGGAAGGGGCAAATGTACGAGTGCATGTCAGCTTTAGTTTGATTTCATTGCACCATGTATGGTGTTTTTTCTTCCATTTCTTTGGTAATGAGATTGTAGGTGTGTATACAAGGAATGTAATTTTCGTCTCTATATGACCTCATTAATTTATGATGCTTTTATATGTTGGGCTGTGTTTTAAGTAGTACAAAGTTCGTACGCGCAGACATGTAAATTTTTCTTATTTTGTAGCGCAACATTTTTTCGTAACTCAGTTCATAGCGGTATAATTTACGTGCTTGTCAGCAAAGAAATTAGAATACCGTTCACGCGAAATACATCGAATATTCACAACTCGAATAGGCGGTCAATATCGATATAATGGGTGCTTGCGCGAGGAAAATTCCGATTTTTAGCGAATTGGATTTACGAGTTCCGGAATAAGCGGTTTCAATATCTGAGAAAAAACTCACGAGGCTGCTGCGAGAATTTATGGCACAATTTTGAATTGAGGTCGAATATGAAATGTGAATGTTTTATCAGTTTTATACGCATCAAGCTCCACTGCTGCTTCGAGAATACTTCAATGATCGCAATGAAACAAAGAAGCAAGAAACTCGCGTAAACGCGTAAAAAATAAAGGAAAAATGCACAAAATTCTAATGAATATTTTAATAATTATTCGTCAAGGTAGCCATTATTAAAACGCACTCAATATGCCTTAAATCCAATTAAATTGAACATATCCATTTCCAAGAAATGTAAAAAATTAAAGATCGAATTCTCGGTTGAGTGGCTAGAATATGCCAGAAAGCCGCGAATCAATTGCACTTATTACGCTCAAATTGGTATTTAGCGTGACAAGAACAAGAACAAGAAGATGAAGATGAAGAAGAAGAAGAAGAAGAAGAAGAGAAGAAGAATAAGGAAGAGGGAGCAACGATCAGAGTGACTATCTGGTCCGAAGAGCAAGATAAATGGGCGTTCTAGCGGCCCGATTGAAGTCACTTAGCCGGCAGCACCAGTAGTAGCGTGAGGGCTTAAGAGCATTCGGCGATTTTCAATTTTTCACTTGAGGGCACATCGCTTCGCGACACTCCATGTATAGCCATCGACGCTAGCATGTGTATGTACGTGGAGCGACATTTGGCTTGCGGAAAATCTTTCTCTGAGGTCGAAAATTTTCCCAAAGCACAACATTATTCATCTTTGGCAAAAAATGTCAAACTCCATTATTGTGCAACAATACTCGTTATTCTGTCGTCTTTAAATCAAAATGCAATTTATTCGTATTAACAAGTGAGCTTAGTTTACGAGGCAGTGTTCTGATGAGAAAGTGTAAGCCCGTTATATTTTCTCATCAGAATATATATAAAGAACATTGCGCGAGTCAGTAAACCGAAAAACGAGCATAAGTGACGCGAAGGGGTTGAGGTGCTTTTTTTTATCGTCGGTCCAGTAGCCACGCGTTGGACGTATACAATGAACAGAATCGTTTATGGAGGGACAGATAATCCGATCAACTCACCTGCGAAACGAAAAGGAGAGAGTTATAAGAGCCACTTCTGCGGAAACGAGATACGCGTGCTGTGCTATTCACTTGCCGTCGCGAACGCTGAGGTGTTGTCGATTTTTCATTTTTACTTCGTCCCGACAAGACTGCTGAGGATCGAACGGCAATCGATCGAAAAATTAATACGGTACAGTAGTGTGACGAGAGTCGCGATAAAGCTGCAGAGTGAATTCCATTGTTTAACGATTGATTCTTTACTTTTAACATTATCACTTCATCAGATGACTCTGCTTGATAACGCGCGCGAAAAATAAGTAAATAAAAATATTAAATAATGCGCCAAGCAACGGAATTTTCTACTCGACTGAGCGCGATGTTGCACAATTATTTAACGCAATGGAAAATTGAATCTAGCCTACGGACATGGGTTTGAAATGAACGAGAAAATAAAAGAATTAGCAAATTATTATCGAACACATTGTCGAATGCGTTATTTGATTATGATCGTGGAATGAAGAAGGCTGCAGACTTACATTATTTTAATTATGCTTTAATTACAATGTTATCGTGCGCGACTTTATGAATATTCACTAAAACTCGGAAGAATGTGCACGCGTATACATTTAATGGCGTTGCCGTCACGGCAACGTGGCAAACTTCATGTAATTAAATGTCCTCGCTGCTTACAAATTGCCTCGTTGATTTCGGATGCGTGCCAGTTGACAAAAGTGTGCGTGTAATTATATTGTACATTCGCTGGTGGCAAACGCACTCGATATGCGCGTTTTATTACATTAAATTTATTCGCTACTAATTTTTACTTTATTTCTAGCTGTACATTTTTCGGCCAGTAAAGATCCATCAATAATACTTAGCCATTACCGCACAAAAAAAGAAATAAATTTAATTAGTCATAAACTAACGTAATGCTGCGCTCTTAAGAAGATTCCACACAGGAGACGCATAATAGAATTTCAAAGCGCTTTTGCACACTGTAAAATAATTCATTTAATGTCGCTTTCTTCCACGCATGTATATGTGCACAGACGTACCCCAAAAACTTTTAAATGAAAGGGAACCGCGATATTATGAAAACGAGATCTCGTATCACTTTGGATAAACAACTCAGTAAACTATTAATTATTATTTTACACCAATTAAATTTAGTTGTGATAGATTTTTCAGTCGTGATAGATAGATCTAATATTTAATCTAGCATAGGCAGAAAATAGTTGTATTTCATATACTTAGGCTCACATCTAAAACTAAAAACTTGATTGACAATCAGTTGTTAAATATGTTTTGTTAAAAAATGTTTAAAAAAAGAATAAAACATATTTTTTTAAATAGACCGGGTTCAAAATTTCACCTCAATTTAAAGTTCCAAGTACTATTAGTGTTTCTTATCTCTATCTCACTCCGTCTCTCTCTCTCTCCCTCCCTCTCTTTCTCTCTCATAAGCACGACAAACTTTAGCAAGAAAGACGAGCAAGCCAAAACTATCGTGAGCGCAAGGTCCTTTCTCACAAGCTTCAGACATCTGGTATTTACACTTTGGCACGTATAGAGTACATTCTCTCAAGCCCTTAATTGGGCAAAGCTCGAAAAGGCTGTCTCTCTCCGACACTCGACTTTTCGGGTATAAAGTTCCGTAATTGCACACCAACGCGCTAGGAGGACACTGATGACGACGATCCGTTTTCAGACTTGTTGTATGTGGTGTGTGTGTGTATGTGTATGTATGGCACATTTCTAAAAGTACGTGACTATCAACTTAATGTTTCATAGTTTTTTATTTGAAACGCTCTGTGAGTAGACTTATATACACAATATTATGTGATACACCTTCTTTCACTATGTATTGAACAGTATGTTGCTAAATATTCAAGCTGTCTACCACACAGCTAGCCATTAATAGTCCATAATGAAAAGTAATTACAAAGTGTATAAGCTTGAAGTTGCCGGTGTTGTAGTTCCTCATTATTGCAGTGCCCATTTACCACAAAGTAAATTGCTGTAACCACAAACTACATTGTTGACATTTTTAGAAAAAAACGTTATTACAGCGTTAAAGTTAAGAAAGGTGATTTATAAAGAACCTTTCTTTAAAACGATTGCAACTCAATATCAAAAACGACAGTATATGTCGGAAAATTCCAATAAACTCGGTCGGCCGGGAGTGGATCAAATTAAGTCGGCATCGCAAGAAGATCGTCAGGAATATCTTTGGCATACACGGAATGCTCGGTACGCAGTTTGCAGCCTCGCGCGTGTGCTGCCGCTAAATTGCACCAGAACGCCTGGGATTATTACGAGTTTAGCTGCTATCGCTATGATCGACCATAGTTGGCGTCGTTCTGGTCCTCCTCCTTCTACCTTCCATTTTCATTTAACGCTTCAAGCGTCGCACACTGACGACGACAATGTGTTCGTCGTTTTATATAGAACGAAGCGCATTCTTTTTTCATACCTTTGCATGTTCTGCAGAATCAATGACAAAATACGTCTAATTAGACTTTGACGGACGATTCGTTCAAGTGTCATTGTTGAGCCGAAATATACTTAGAATTTGACTAATCACACATCTGATTAAATGTTGACTTTGATAAGAATGAAATGAACAATTGGAAATGTCGAATTCGCCATTCGATCATTCTCATGGATCTACTCCCATTTCATAGCTCTAAAAAATCTTTCAATTCATCTGTCAGCGGAATAACTTAATTAAAATCAATACCTTGCAATAGAACTATGCGCCGACTCGTACGCCTATGGTGCACTAGGCGGACTTTTGTAGTTCCTCGTCCAAAAACTAGGTTTAAACTTTTCTAGAAAGTACACCTAATTACGAATGATTACTCAAACGAAGCACGCAGAGCGAAAGCTGGCTTCTTACTCCATAGAACTACAATTCCCACGAGGCAGCTTTTCTAGGCGAGGCTTTTTCACTTGAATAAATCCGTTCCTTTGATATACGTCACTCTTTGCATCCGTCCCCAGCTACGTTATTCGTGCATCGACGACCAGATATATATATATATATATATATATGTGTGTGTGTGTGTGTGTGTGTGTGTGTGTGTGTATATGTATATATATATATCGACAAAACATGATCAGCTGAATGTAAATGGATTGATAAATTTACAGACTGTATACGAGTATAGACTTCGGAAAGAGGTATACGGGATGGATATTTGAACTGTTATGAATGTAGTTCTTCCGTTCGATTCAGTTTTCATTCCAATTAACGAATGCTTTGGTTTTAAATTGGATTTTCACAAATTTTAAGTAATATTTATTTATAACATTAGTTTTACATTTTATGTTATGCGAACAATGAGATTGAAATTTACAATAATACAGTTCACATTCAATATGATCATTCCTATTAATGTTTGTCGATTGTACCTAACCAACGAATTTCTGAGATAGCCAAGCGGATAGGAGGCGATTTTGGCAAGAGCCAGCGCGAAATCAAGGCGATTTCGAGGGACTATTATGCGGTTTGAACAATGCGATTAATGCAACTCTCGTGAATTGGCCATTCGCGGGGACGCGCGACCAAACTTCTAGTTGTCGATGCTGATAAATGGGCTTCTGCGAGTATTGTGCGAAACACTTTTTTTTTAATTTAAATAAGAATTTTGAAAAAGTTCATCACAAAGCTGAGAATGAGTGTGAGAATAATAGCACAGTTGTAGAGCTACTAAACTTATTTAAATCTATTAAAAACAGAAAAAAATGGACCGAGCGGAAAAAATGTACAAAGTTGAGTTGATGCAAGAAAAAAACTTGCTTTAGACATGGCGAGTGAGATATCATAAAGGGAAAGAGAGAATGATCAATAGACGGCCTCTAAGTCGGATTAAGGTCAGTCACTGCTTCTATTGCATTCTTAATACCGAAATAAAACGGGCGCGTGGTCGTTGAATTTTAATCCGGCTTAATTTATCAAACCAAACTCTCACCATCGTGTGTGTTTGTGTGTACTTATGAGATCATTCTTATTCCCCTTCCTTGAATCAAGGACTTTTTCAGTTATGAAATTAAGTGTACGAGTGAAAATTTATTGTACCTATAATCGACCGTTCGAACATACCAATTCAAAGAGTCGAGGAAAGCTCGTTTTCCTGTTTCGATTTTCTTTGCTGAAACCCAACCCAAAAAATGTTGGCCAGCTGCCAAAGGTTTTGTAACTGCTCTTTATTTTTATTTCTTTGTCGGTGCCTTTATCTCTTTCCTTTTATAAGCTTCTCTCGCGCAGCAGCTACTGAGAGTACGAAAGCAAGTAAAAGGCGGCAAGGAAAACGCTTCTAGTATCGAACGCAGCATGGGTGTATAACATTCGAGTGACCGGATAAAACGATATGGATTGGAAAAATGGAGATAGGAACGTATATGTTGCAGAATACAAAGACATTGGATTTCTTCTTTTTTATCGTTGTGAGAAGGCCATGTTTACTACCGATTGACGAGGTTGTAGAGATAAGAGCTTTGCAAGACAATTACTATTTATCTTTGGATTTTTTTGATTGTCTAATTAGTTACGTATTAAAACTTGTAACTCTCATAAACGTCAAGTTGTGCAACAAATAAAAAAAAGTTAGCTGAAAGTTACAATCCGATAGAAGCAGTTCAAATATTTTCCCTCACAATGATGTGAAACGTCAAAAAAAAGTGAAGTAATCCCGAAAAATTAAACAAGTGTGGAGACCGACAGAAAAAGTTTTGAAGCTTTCGAAGCGCAGCAGAAAAACTCGAAGGAGGCGGTGCGGCGTATACTCCGAGCAAAAAGTTTCAGCCAGATCGTTCGCGTCCCAGTTTTCTCCTTGACTTTCTCTCTCTCTCTCTCTCTCTCTCTCTCTCTCTCTCTCTCTCTCTCTCTCTCTCTCTCGTCGTATAACTCGAAGCTTAGAAGGCAGCTTCGTGAATCCGTCGTAATTCCCTCAAATTTATACGTGCAAAGGCCAAGTGAAAAATGTATTGAAAGTTGTTTTTTTTTTCTTTCTGTTCTCTTTACTTCTTATCTGTTGTATTTTGCGCTCGTTGGGGAAAATAAACTTTAAATCCATTTTGTAAATCGTAGGTTTATTTTTTTTACACAGGATGCGCCTACTAGCGGGTATCACACGAAAAATTTGTCTAAACAACTATTTGTTTATTTACTTCAGGTATGAGTCGATAGTTTGTATAAGGAGATTGCCGTATTTATCATATTTATCATATTTCTGTTTTGCCCAGAAATTTTACTATCAATCTGCAGTATATCTTAAAATTCAAATTTACCAATTTCAAATTGTAAATATCAAGTAGTTTTGAGGGTACTTTGACTTCTTTTCTAAAATTTATAAGCAATATAAAGCCGCTTGGCTGTGTGGCATACTAGTGTCGTAAAGCCCCTAACACTTAGTCTTATTTGGCTTGCATGGTCTGCAGATGTATATGTTGTACTTATTAAATCCATTGAAGATATTTTTACCCTTTATTGAATCAGATGCTTCTAATTTTTACTTAAATTACATTTTCCCGATTGTTTTCGAAAAGATTTCAAGTATTATGACCTTGTTCACGACGGCAATGAGATATTTCTTCTGCACAATGTGTCATAAATTTTCAATGATCAAAATTCAAATAGAAACACACATATTAAAATCTGTTATAAGCTCGTTCTACAGAAGCGCTAATAAAATACTTCCCGCGCCGTACCATGGAAATTGCTGTTATCAATGTCTCGGCATAGTGCTGCATGCAAACGTGGAGCAATTGTCGCACCGTCATTAATTTTTCCAGAAAACAGAAAAAAATCCACGCAGCAACATATCATAATGACACATTGTCGTTAGAAAGGACGGGGGGAAGGGTTATAACGAGTCGTCGGTCAACTCAACCACACAACATAATGCTTGACTTGGACAATGGGAATGACTGCGATATAGGTCGGCTATTCAAAAAACTTCATTCTTACCCTCATAACAGCGACCTTTTATTCTTCTTCCTCTCTCATTCTTCATCCATTTTTTTCCCTTATATATTTGCGTTGGGGTGGTAATATATAAGTGTGAGCATTTTTTTCAAGAATGCGGATACATAGAATATACTAATCACAATATAATACTCCACATTTTCTTATTTCAAATTTAAGTTTTCACTTGATTCAAAAATATTCATTACATACGATATACTGACAAGAAACTACTTTATGAATTTACGATCTTCATATTTTCGGGTTAAGGAAGAGTGTGAATAATGAAATCAGATATATCGTTTTATTAATAACGCGGAAAATATTTTAAAATTATCGCGATGACAAAAACTTACACGGAAATCATGAATCAGGATGTAGTTGGTAAATTAATGTAAAAATGTTGAATAACTATAAAAGTATCACAGTAGAGTTATCAAATGGAAATTTACAGGAAAGAAAGGAAATATTACTAAATCAGCTAATTTAGTACACGGTTTAATAAAATATCGAATGAAATGTCTGTACAAAAAGTTATGCGCACGCGTGTTTCTGATTATCGTACAAGTAACTTGCCTTAAGAAGAGTTAACAACGCTCTGACTAACCGCTATTGAGCTAGTCGAACTCTCGAATTTCCCTCTCCTACACCTTTTTTCTCTCGAGGTCCAAGGACCATAGGCTTTGCCTTTTCTGACTGTTCTGGCCAATCATAGGTTCACCGGGCTATGTTGCTCTTCATTCATCATCAATGATTGGTTTCGGTAATGCTGTGAAGCACCATGTCTCGATTTTTCACAAGATCAAGCAATCGTTAAATATACCATATACAAAAATTATCAGAAATGCTCTTTACCGATAGCTTTAGTGATGATGTATGTATATTTTAACGATGCGGGCATTCAGTTTGGCGATGGGCACACTTAATTTTATATAAAGTATATAATGCCTCGCAATATTTGTCTTTCAAAAGGCTATTCTTCGAGTCAATAATCGGCGACGAAAACAAAAAAAAATAAATGCAGAGTACAGAATTTCAAACGTGTCCGCGTCGTTATTTTTTGCACAAGTTTGAAACTTGAGAAATTTTTAAACGAATAAACTACTATCGGTGGCCACACGTAACGCTATACAAACAGCAATAATAAAGAAGGAAACACTTTCAATTGAATTTCAAACATGTAGAAATTGCATATCACACAATACCACTGAACCTTCCATAAAATCCTCGCGTCCCCGTTTTCCAACCAAATAGGCAATGTTTAGCTACAATATATATGCCAGTCCTTTTATTCCCGCAACGATAAAAGGCGCGTTGCATAGACGTCATAGATTATATGAAAACGCTGTGGCTTACAGCATTTGGGTGTATGTATGGATTAGACGTGCATTCAGTTGGAAAGTAATTGCGTGCGAGGGTGAAACGCATAAGTATGGGGTGACTTTCCAGCGATAACGTCCGCTATATCATGAATCGATACAGAGTCGATATGAGGGAAAGGGGGGAGGGGTGTGGCGATAATCATGGTGGTATTTATTAAACTTAGAAGATGCATTGCTAATCGTTGAATGATTTGATACTCATTCCTAAAAGAACGATTAGAGAGAGAAATTGTAAGATTGAAAAAATGCTTGATTATTTTCGTAGTGGACAATAACTGGCAATCAAGAAACTTCATCATAGCATCAGTTGTCAAGAAAATTGAATAGGCAAGATATTTGTTTGATTGTAAGGAATATACCCGGCAAGAGAAGTGCTAACTAAGTTTGCTGTATCTCAGAGAAGGGGCCAGTAATAATTTGCGTGCTTCATTGTATGTGTGTACACGTGTGAGGCGCACGTAGCGTATATATACAAACTGCCGACACTAATACATGCTTATCTCTGCGAGGCGCGCGAAGTTTACCAAAGCACCTGTGGCAATTACCATGACAATATCTAAATTCTAAGTTCCTGCTACCGCGACAGTTGCAAGCGCGGATTGTATTTCAGCTATGTTCTCAACGCTGCTAACTACACTACTTGTCACGTGTTCTCGTATGTTTCATTTAGGCGTGACGTCGGAAAGTGGCATTTTTCAAGCATTCTCTTTTTTAGGAAGCAAGCGGTATATTTTTTTCAAGGGTCAAAAGAAATATGCGTACTGGAAGAAAAGGGCCCTCGAAATAGCAATCTCAGCCGTGATATGTATACGTATAGCCTTGCAACCCGACATTTTCGGCTTAGTTGCTGCGCGTCGAGGCTAATTTGATTTTTATCCGCAAGCTCGTAATATCCCGCGCGCGCCTTTTATTGTAAGTAGGTGGAAGTAGTAGTGACTTAAAATCTGCGATTTTTTTCTCCAGTGCAGATTGTTAATGGCTAATTGCTTATACTGCTCTGCGCTCACGTATAAAGTTGAGTTAATTATAGCTCTTGTCCGTAGGTTTTAGTTTACCAGAATTTCAATTAGATTTTTCTCGATAAATGTGAGTGGTAAAAAGAATTTCGTGGAATATAATGTTCAACTACTTTTTGCTGCTGTATTGGTTTTCGAAGTTTTCAACGTATAGAGACTCAGCGATAGGTCTTCCAACAAGAGATTACTGTATGGTTTCATAATAAGAGCATTAAGTGTTTGAGGTTTCTTTTCGCGCACATAAAAGTCCAATGAGTCATTTTTTACAAAAATGTGACACAAACGATACTTTTACCAACATTTTTACATTATTTAATCAGATGCAAAATATGTCACAATATTCAAATATTTGTTGAAAATTGATTCCTTCGTATATATCATGAACACACTTGCAAAACAAACAACGGTAAAATTTTTTAAGTACGTGGAAATAGAAGTCATGATTAATGAATGAATATCGAGCTTGACATTCGATATTGGCTGTTTTACTTAAAATGCAAACTCATTGGCAAACTCATTTTCTCTCGTATAAAGACTTCCACCCCCACGGTGACGGGTCTTTGATGACTATATTCTTGTGCCTAACTAATTACTATTGGTTTTGAATATAATGAATGGTATGTCCATAACGTATATTTTTTTAGAGAAAATGGTTTAGGAGTTTGCTTTGATTGGATAAATATGATATGCGTGATGTTCTGGTGAATTTTTTGTACAAAAATCTGTGGTTCCACAATTATTTTAAATGCAATTTATAGACGACTGTTGATTAACTTATTTCGGAATGTGTGGAAAATATCTATTTAACAGTATATTTTCATGTAAATAAATAAAATCTAAGACAATAAATAACTATGTACGTCTGTATTTGAATGAAATTCTAATAAAAATGATTTTGAATATTTTCAGGAAATTTACGGTACTATGGTACACTCAGATGATCATGTACTCAATGCTATAACTTATATATTGAGGTAAGTAACATTAGTATTATAATAATTTTCAACATTTTTATTAAAAACAAATATAATTTTGTGTATTTATATTTTTCTTAAATATTTTACATTCTCTAAAAAAACTTTCCACAATTAAAATTAATAAAAAATGTTAAGTTTCAGAAAATCAGTCTTCTGTTACTTGTTATTTTGTAATGAAAACGCAAATTCTTATAAATAAAAAAAATTGTTAAGTTATGAAAAAGGTTCATTAGTTAAAATTGATCTGCGCGTGTAATCTAAAGAGGATAGCAGATTAGTATTGTAGATCTTGCTGTTGCATAACATATTAAGCAGTCGAGCATCCAATCTTACTCAGGCTAATTTACTTTATCAGGAATGAAAAATTTCCAAAAGAATCACGAAAATTTTCTTATAGTTATAAGTTCGGTCCTATATCCACTTTCTATTTGGCTATGACTCGCGACCTTGAGACCTTACGGTTGCTAGCGAGCTCATTCACTGCGCAAGAGAGGGGGTTTATTGAGATTCACTTGTGTACGTTAGTCGTCCTCTGGAGCGAGCTTTTCATTCGTTTGAGGAGGATTGAATTTCAAGTTCCGTGATGCTAAAGTTAGTTGAACTTTCTTTGTTTTTCTAATGCTCAAAAATCGTCATAGATGTATTTCAAATCTGTTAAATAGTTTTTAACGTAACAGCTGAAATAAAATAAAACATCTATATTATTTGCAACAAAAACAAATTTGAACATTCTATATGTAAATATATATTTCAATTAAATCGATACTTATAATTATAAAAGTTCGAATATCTTTTCGAAATATCTACAAAATGAGTTTTAACTAATTACAAATTTATATCCCACAAGATGGAAGCGAAGCGCAGGTTGGTAAATTATTGACACCATGGTACCTGGTAATTAAAGTAAACCCCAATAGTTCGATTTTCTAACGAGAAATTGATAAATGAAAAAATTTGGTTGTCCAAGTAAAAAAATCAATGACATATAGGTTATTTTTTCGCGGCGAATGGATGTTTCTTTCCTCCGTAGAGACCAAAAGACGTTGATGATGAGAAACGAGGCAGCAGCTACACCACAGGCATCGAAGAATATAATTAATAGACTACTCTGGAGCGCGTTAAAATCCATTGACGGACGTATATATAGCAAGAAAAAAGTTGGAGAACCGAATAGACGGAACGGGAGCCGTGCACGCATAATGCGCAATGAGGGAAGCTTCTCGGCAGCGTCGCGCACGTCAGCAACACCAGTATATAATACGAATGGAAAGCTTTATACCGGCTTCCCTGCTACGCGTGTCATGTGGTTCGTTGACACCTACTTCTCTGAGTAGCAATTCTCGTACATTAGGTTTCTGGCTATATCTAGAGAGCGATCCAACAAATCACTGAGTTATTATTGCTTTTTCTCTATTCGAGATTCATTTATCGCTGAGAGCGTCGATTCTGCGATGAATATTCCACTATTCCCAATTATAATCCTGCTATCCCTCGGAGGCACCGTTCAACGAACCGCTTTCTAGATTGGCATAGTTACGCTTCGTGCTTCGAACGGCAAAAGATGTCCTGGAGACAACGTGCAAAAAGTTTTAGCTGAGTAAACCGGCCGCACAATATCTTTTTCCACAAACAAAAACGTGCTCAAATGATATCAGCGCAATCCCTCGCCGTATATATACCGTCACTAGCTCGACACGAAATGCACATTTGCTGGTGAAGAAAAATCGCCTTTTTGCTGAGCTTGCGAAATCCCATCGAAGCTTGTTGCTCCTTTACCACGAGAAACATTAATTTTTTTTGTTTGCACATTTCAGAATCTTTATGGCTTATTATTCTCGAGACGGTGACTCTTAACAAGGATTCGATAACGAATTTTTAGTTAATGCCAATGATGAAAAAATCTTTTTGTAGCAAGTTGCACGTGAAACAATGTCTATGTGAGCATACCAATCCCGATGAGCCTTGGCCGTTTTCATACTTGAGTGTCGACAACGAGGCTTGACTGTATGTGTGTGTGTGCGCGTCTGTGTATGTGTGTGTGTGTGTGTGTGTGTGTGTGTGTGTGTGTTTAATTATAAGTAATGAGCACACGTGTGACCTTGATTATATATATGAAAATCAAAATACTTTTTAAACGTAATACAAGCCTCTAAACCCTCCATTATTGCAATTTATCAGAGTTAAAGTGTTGACGAATTTGTGCTTATGCGTTATTACCATTTTAATTCGTTGCAGTTGTTGCTCTGCTTCAAAAATATATTAAGATATTTGTTCTTCAAAAAATAGATCAAGTGTCAATCACGAAAATTGCATTTCATTTCATGTTGATATGCTTGCATTATAGAAATAAAATATTCATAACAAGAATGCGAATTTTGTAAAATTATTTGAAAAAGAGCGATTCACAGCATATCAACAACAATTTTATCGAGAGCACTTACAATATATTGCCTAATGGTGATATTTTGAGATCTATTTTAAGCTGATACTATGCGAAAACATCTGAAATGAATATACAAATGTTTGGGTGAAAGAATATTTAATTTTTAGATGCAACCAAGAATAATGTGAAATGAATTTCGAAACGATTATCATTGTGTGCAAAACGGATGCAATAGCCATCGTTAAGATATCAAAAAATTATTCGTTTAGTACTTAAATTTGTATTCAATGCAGACACAGATTAGATAATGAAAAGTTCAAACACGTTTTGAACATAAAATAACTGAAGTTATGGAATCAAATAGAGCCCGATTTTCTCAATTTTATAAAAGTTAAATTACCGAAAGTTTGATAAGATCAATTTTCAAGGCACTTGTACGAGTTTCGCTTGTTAGCGGCATACGTTGGTATGCAATGAGAATAGAGAGGGAAAGACAATAAAAAAAGGAAATTACACTTATACCGAGGCTTTAGGGTCGGTCAGTTGTGAAAATCAGGCCACTGCCCAATCGCCCGACCCAAGCGCAAACAAACTCTTTCGATATCGTTCATACGAAAACAAACTTAAGCTGAGGATCTTGTATGAAAGAATTTTCTTTTTTTTAATCAGTGGCATATACAAACAAAAAGACAAAAGACATACACAAAGCGCCATTGAATAATTGAAGCGTTATTTTTTCACATTCGATTTATTTTTTAGTTAGTTCATCGGACAGAGAAACTGCTGCTGACATTGACTTTTCAATACTTCAAAAACAGATCGAGTTAGTTGGCACGACAGCCATCGTCGTCGATTGTTCAAAATTGTTGGACGAGCCGCTTAAATATCTAACAAATGGCCGACATCTGGTATCGATACAAAGAAGTGAGCGGCCTTGTGCCAGCTCTTATCGCCAACTTTCCCGTCTTGAAAATCAAGTCGAGCGTAACAGTACGCCGTTCGTCCTCGGAGATTTTTTTCTCATGGACAAAAGCACTCGTTGCTCGTTCATTTTCCGTGTGAAGAATATTTTTATATACAATGTTGGAGCTTGATAAATTACAAACGGCTCATAAAAGGTTATTAAAAGCAAAATAATTTTTAGGCTGATGTCAATTGCATCTTCAGAAACATGGATGTATGCACTTAAAAGTTATCGATCAATGGTGCATTAAAAATCAATTACTTTCAACTTCCTGCTGACAGCGGCGTACTTAATAATTGTGATTACGCTGCAAAAATACGCCGCGTACATTCGTATGTACAAGCTGACGTACCGGAATAATTTGTCATTGTACACGAATATGCGTTCTTCGAAATTTTCTTGCTCGCATTAAAAAGTTTCATTGCGAGTCTTATTACAAGACTACGACTCTGAAAAATGTATGGTTACTTTTATATAATGGGAAAAGCTCGGAAAATTAAATGAATAATTATGTAACGAACATTATTGAAAATGATTAATCAGTCGTCATACGTAAGATCATGTTTTACACTCTCCTCTTTACTCATTCAAATAAGCTTTCCCTCCCGTCAAACAGGTTAACCTCATCCGATCAAAAAGCTCAACTATTTTGTGGTAATTAATTCGTTTTTCTACAGTTTGTCAAACTTCACTCATACCTCGATTCGCAAATGAATGCATCAAAATCAAAATAGAATGCGTATACATCGAAATAGAACAAATCAACACTAAAACCCAAGAAGCTCGGTGGACTTAATCGTGTAGGCGTCAAAGCTCGTGAAGTGACAGTAAATACTAGAAACCTCCTGCATCACGAACTGTATCAAGCGGGAGAATAAATCCACACGAGTGTGTGCTCGCGTCTTGACGTACATTTCAATAATACGCGTAATCTTCGACATGGTTTGCGAAGATCGCTACGCCCTTACATACACGTTTCACTGTATTTAAAACTTGCAATTGATAAATATTATACAAATCATAGGTAGAAAAGATAAAATATCGCAACTCACGGTTACATGATTTTGCCATAGTCATTGGCCATATGAGTTGTTATTTTTATGCAAAAAACACGGAAAATACATTAAGATGAGAGGTTATTCACCGAATAAGAAATCAGATCGATTAATTTTCCCGCGAGCGAACATTTATTCATTTCACAGTGGATCATTAGGCCGTACGCCGCAAAAGCCACCTATAAAAAAAGAAAAGGTCACCAAGCTGGGTGGACACTCGCGCGAGAAAAAGAAAAATAGCCTATAAGCTTGGCTTGATCGCCTCCCGAAGGGTGCGAATGGCTCTTTGCCACGGTCAGGCTGTTGTCATTACTCTTTTTTTTTCTTTTGGACCGATAAGAGCGGATGATTTATACACCAGGTCAATGGGAAGTTTATGCGTAATAAAAAAAGGAGCAAAAAAAGTCGAGATTTGAGGAAAATAATGCATTACAATTATGCTTTATAGCTGCAAAATCTGACTTTTTTTAGATTGTTTAGTGACGTTGATCTAATACTTAGAAGTTAGATAGGTCGAAAGAAAGAATTTTAAATGATTGTAAATTGTTTTCTTGACCGACATTTTGACTAACGATAAATTATATTTCTTTTATTGAAAAATCGATCATTTCTTTAAAATACATTTTTTCGAATTGTAATCAACCTATTTCTATTACTTATTCGTCTAAAAACATAATTTCTACCTCGACAAAAAACAACAGCTGATATTTTAACTAAAGAATATTGTCCACCGATGTGCAATAACACTTCGCTCTACAACCATTTACTAATTGGGAAAGCTAGAAACACCTACTTTGAAACAAAAAACAAAAAAAAAATGGTATAACAATAACAGTTTACTTTACACGTGAGTGCCACTCTGGCACCCTCGTAAAATTTCATCCTCTCCCTCCCTTTCCCTCAGGGTCACTATGGAATAAACAAGTTTGCAAAAAACTTTCAGACTTTTATAGGATTTTTCATTTTCATCGAACGACTTTCATGGTTTTTTTCTTTAAAAAAAATTTTTATGTATTTATGTCCAGATTGTCAGCTACGCAGGTTCCACCACAAACTATAAAAGTAGTTTTGATACCTGAAACTTTGCTGACGTTGTTTCGGTTTGTTTTAAGAAAAAAGAAGCATATCAAACTTGTCGAACGAGAGTTTGTTTCTTCGTGCTTAGAATCGATACGATCCATTTATATTGCCGAAAGATTATCGATAAACCGCAAGAAATCAAAGTAGGAATCTTACAGTAGTAAAGTTCAAGGTATGTCAGGCGACTGTTGAAAATTCGCGTAGAGAGAGAGAGAGAGAGAGAGAGGGGGGGGGGGGGGGGCTGGGGGTAGCTTCACTTTTTATTGAGAGATGAAACTTTCTCGAATGTGTACTACCTTCGTATAGGAAATTATTGACAAGCACTAAGCTGGATTGAACAAGTTTTACTCTTCGTCTTCGCGATATAATATATGAATGGAAAATCCATATCTTCACTTCTTTTCAACGACGCATTCAACATCGGAAACAATTTTCTTCGACAATCCGCATAAGAAACAAAAGTAAAACAACCTTTATACAATTGTTTCCCAATAAAAAAATCGACAATTCTAATTGTCACGGGTATAAAAAAGGGAAAGCGATGAGAGCAACATTGAATAGAAAGAAGAAAAGAGGACTCGAAAGCGCCTGGGTTCTTGAATCGAAGCAATATAAATGCAAACATGAGACGAAACGAGGAGGGTTAAAAGGAGCGTGAAGTCTGATTGATATTCCATTCGAGATATCCGAAAACCAACGGATGCGACGATCGCGCCGCCGGATTAGGGCGAGAGATTTGCAGGCGAACGAGGTAATTCATTAATCGTGCGCCAATGTTCGACAGCCTATCTCTTTTTTTATCCCTTGTTACACCCATTGAATTATTTATTTTTATCGGTAGATGGATCATTGTACTCTCGTTGATTTAATCGTATTATTTCATAATAATCAAATCACTATGAGCAAAAAATTATTGTTTTATGTGAAAACAACATCGATACCGATGATTTAATAAAGAGCTCATCAATCGTTGGTCAATCATTTTACATTGAATATGATGCGGTTTATTAATAATTCACCTAAATAACTGTTTTATCACGAAACTGAGTCTACTTAGGTTACTCGAATGCTGTGCATTATCAATCAAGCTATATTTGTGTATTGAACAAATCTTTTTACGGTAGTTGAAATATCAACAATTTCTAATGGTCTACAATGTTCATATAGCGCAACTTAGGATTACTATAAAAACAGCTCCTTCCTGTCTCGCGGAATGGTATGCCGTTTGATTATCACGTGGTTAAGCTGAAATTCACCGTGTGTTATTGCATTTGAATTTTCGCAGGGTATACGTGAATCTCAATATCGACATTCTCCTGGTACCTTATTGCTTTTTCTTATGTTCTCTGTACCTTTCTATTCCATTATTAAGAAATAATATCGTCAAGGTTACAAAGAATATTCTGTTTGTTGTTCAATTAAAATAAAAAGCAGCAAAAGAGGCACTCGCGCGTTTGTCATAATTCAAGCGAGCACGACGGAGCGAACGTTGAGCAATACTACTGATTCTGCGAATGCTGCAGCAAACGCACAGTCATGCCCTGCAGCGAAGCGCGCGCATTGTACCGCTAACGGTGTGAAATAACAAGCGATCCTCTGGATAGATCGAGAAATGCTGCTGCTAGTCGCTTTGTCGCTCGCAAACTGCGAATCTATAGGTTATCGTCGGTAAGCTTCCCCACGCACGAGCAGCCGGTCGGCCAGCAATCGTGGAATTAACACTGCTGCCGTCTGATTATCGAATGCGTACTTGTGAAACTGCGGATGGTGAGCGCATTGGAATTGCTGTCAAATTTGTATTTTAGTTACGGGCTGTTAGCAAATTGATTGTGTAAACAATTACTCGTTTGCTGGACGATCACACTAACTCGAAATAGTTAATTAATTGTAAGAGTGCGTCGACTTATCTAACTATTCTAGATATCAGTGAGAAAAGTCGACTACAACGACAGAAAGGGAGACGGAGGAATAAAAATATGCGCGAGTCATCTCTCGCTTACGCGCGGTTAAGCTTCGTGTGTTCGCTCTGCGTCTCTCTCCTACATCTGCATGCGGGAAAGGCGACGGAAAATCTGCATGTAAACGCGCACACCAATGCATAATACACACACAGACAGAGTTGTGTGTCTGTTTGCTGCTGCGTGACTCTCTCTCTCTCTCTCTCTTTCTCTCTCTGTTGCACGAGGTCAACATAGAATACTTGAGTACCCCCTTTCTCGCACCAACGAATAACGATGCTATAGCGATTTGTAGCAATACGCCACTTGTGCCTGACGCGCCCTCTTACGAGAATTTTACGAGGATCGTTGATTCTGATTTTGGGTTACTCAGTTTGAAGACTATTTTTTATAGTTGCATACTGCGTAATATTATTCATGAATTGTTTTTTTATATTAACATGAAATTAATTGACAACTTGAAAAGAAAGATGAGTCAAACTCTGACTTTCAGCTACTTTTGTAATTTTATTGATATTGATGGTTACGTTGGGCGTTCAAACGAATTGATTATTTTTTCAAAGTTTATAATTTTTTCGCTTTTTGCCACCAGCACGCGTCCTTGTTTATTTTTTTGCAGAACTGAAACTCTTAGTCATTATAACTTCGCAACAAAGTAAAGTCAATGAAAATCAAATTGAAAGTGTTTACGGACATTTAAATTTCAAAGTAAGTACTCCTTTTTTCTTTTCTCTCGTCGGATTTTATTGCATCGAACTAATAACAAACTCCAATCTCATTCGAGTGAAGTGCTCGAATCCGCAAAATAGTGTCAGTGGCAAAGTACAAATTTATACGAGTTGAACGAGCGCGCGACGTTTCAGCAAGTAACACATACTACGATACGTAAAAAAGAATTACAATTTCAAATGCAATTTCCGCAAAGAGAAAGAAAGAGGAAAAGGTGACACCGTGTGCGTATACCATCTGACGGATTAAACGGTCTGGAAAGAGAAGAGCTGAATTCGATGAGTTGAATCTTATGTCGTATGTAACACTTTGATTTGGTTAATTCGCGCGGCTACTGCTCCCATGCGGAAGTTTATTGCTGCGAAAAATTGCCTTTTTACGATAAGTGATTGATTTTCATTAACTTACTAATGGACTTACAATCTGGTTATTTTACCTTTCGTAAGGAACTTTCAACATCAGCAATACTCATGGGAAATAGAAAAAAGTTAAGCTCAATAAAAAAATTTTGTTTACTTCGAATCATTCAAGGATAAAGTTGCAAAAAAACATTTCCTCAGTTCGCACAGTTATCGTTATCGAATGTAGATAAAGAGAAAAGGAAATCATAAAAAAACAGGAAGGACGTGCGAAATGGGCAAAAGAAAAAGAAGAGGAAGCGAAAATGAGAAAAAGTGCACTGCAAGCTCGAAGAGCAAGAGTGTATGTATGTATGTATGTATATAGAGGCGAGCAAGAAAAAACGTAGGAGTCGCGAGCTTTTAATAAGATGACCTTGACACTTTTGCGGCTAGCTTGAGAGAAGTAAGATCCGCGGGTATAATGATTTCTAGGGCAGAACATAGAAAGAAAAAAGGAATGAGATAGAGAATCTCGAAGAAAGAGCTATTTCCGTCTGGCCAACCGATTGAGGTGTACCAAAACAATGCCGGAGAAAACAAGAGACGCGTACTTTGTGCTGGGCTTTCATGCTTTTTTTGAGTTTCGTATTTGAAAATACTATTGTCATGTAACTCTCCTTTTTTTATTCTGATTCTGAAACAGAAGGCTATGAAGAACTTTTGAGATAATCCAATTGTATAACCGTGACAGTTATTATTTTTTTGTATGGAATTTTGATATTTAAAAAAAGTTCTCATTTAATTTAATTTAATACTCAAATAGAACTGTTTTTTTGCTTGTTAGCCTTATAAATTCGTATTCCTTTGTATACGTGGTGAAAATTATCGGTCATGTCAAGTGTTTTTGAGGGGAACTCATCAATGGCGGCAACGCATTAATGAGCAGAGCATGAATATTACGACATAAGTAATTATTTAATACTGTCAGCTCTTTGCTAAGTGCATGCAAGTCATGGAGCTGTCGTATAACTTCTTCATTGTTGCAAAGTTTGACCTCAATGGGCTATACAAACTTAAAGGGCAAGCTTCTTTTGCACACGGTCACCATGACATCGGAATTTCGGAATTTTGCTGTTATTTAAATAGTACTTTAGTAACGAAAATTGAGTGAGTTTAAAAAAGTTTAAGACAATAAGATCCAAAAAATAGGATTATCTAGACAATAAATAAATTTTTAATTTTGACTAAAATATTCTTCTATTTAAAACTCGCGACAAAACCAAGAAATCTGTGCTCCGGCTAAAACTTGCTTCTCACAAATTAACATTCCACGAAACAAGCGCAATGAGGGAAATCCAAAGAAATTACGAAGAAAGTCTCGTAAATATACTGAAAGTAACAAGCTCGTGGAAAGAGAAGGAAAAAGGGGAGCACTCGACGACTAAAAGAAAGCAAAAGTAGGAGAAGCGAGCGTTTGGCGCATACTGCATTCAAAAAAGGAAGAGGGGCTGCGAAGCTTTTTCACCTCAAGCAACTCGCGGGCAGGAAAGGTGGAAATTTATGGTCGCAAACCGAATGCGCAAAACACGAAGAGCTCGGATTTATCGCTGCCGCTAGCAGCTACTTAATAGTTTTCCTCCTCCTCCTTTCGTAGAGAGTTGCTTTGGGATTTAGGAGAGAGTATACATGCCGGAGCCACCTATTGGTGCGCACGAGTTTAAAGGCCTGCCATGAATTATGAATGAGGCGTAATGAATCAGCAGCTTGCGGAGCCTTGTTGCAGCTGCTAATTTTTGCATTGGAGTGCCGGAGCCTGGCACAACGCTGAATATCAAGTTGACAAGATTGATTTTTTCTTACCGCACAACGCGTTTGATCGAGGTACTGGAGTATCATGAAATGCAAATCTGACGCTAACCGTTGGAAATTCGCATTTGTCGATACAGGTATTAGTCACGTGCGAGACAAACGCGACGTAGCGTTTGTACTTGTGTCGAGTACAGTAACGGAAACTACTAATTGAAGTCATCGTAAAACTTTCCAAAATCTACTAAAGATGGCGCTTTATTACTTCGAAGACGTATTTATTCTCCGACTCTGTAGGGACTTTGCAACGAATAAATTACCATCTGTATTCCGAAGCAAGTGAGTAACATGAAATTGAAATTTCAAAACCCTTCGTAGTTCACGTTGAACCGAACTTTACGAAGTGACTTTGAAGCTCGATTGCATTCTAGCGCAAGTCACTGTAGATCACTCGCGTGCATATTTAAATTGAAAATAAGATTAGCAAGCTCAATGATCGACTAGTTTAACGAGAAAGCTTTTAGTTTACTTACTTCCGCTCTTTTCACAGTATTTGTTTATGAAGAAATCTCGTATTATAGGGGCTTACCTATAACAGAACAAAAAAACATTTATGAAAAGAGTAATAATTTATATTTTGAGCGAATTATATTATCCCTCATTCATTTCTGGATTATTATGTCAAAGTTTTATTTGTTCATTTTAACCTGTTTTTTGAAAAGTATAGTAGTAATATAAAATATACTGACTCATAGCGTATTACCAACATTATATTTTAAAACCTCAATTTTAACTAATTTGCATTAATTTTTTTCATTATCTTATTTGTTATAAAAAAAAAGTTACAAAGTAAGCCAAATGTCGGAAATTAACGAGAATATAACCGTTTAATTTCAACTTATAATTAATTGGAGCCGTAACTTTTACGCTGTGAACGAATTACAGTCTATAAAGAAATCATTATTGTCATTATCTGACTTAACTGCAAAAGTTCTTCTTTCGCTGAATTGAAATAATGAAAGATAACGGATTATTTTGCAGCTGAAGCAAACGGTATCATATGTTATAAGTTTTGCTGAAGTTCCAGGAATAAAAATAGTTGTGACTAAGCGGTGCAACGCAGCGTTGCAAAAGCTGACCACAAAGTACAAAATAACATCGATTTTGTTGAAATTGGGAATCAACGTTCTTCGAGTACGTTTTAAAGGACCCACTTTCGTCGGACAAAAAAGATTCATTAAACAAAATCCTAATGTTACAGTCTTCAGTCACACGTCTAAACCTCAATCATTCCTCCGACTCGCTATTAAGCTCCCTTCAGCCACCGATAACCTAACTTTCCTTTTGACAAAGAGAAGTCAAATAACCAAAAAAGCAGTAGTGGGAGACACATTCTATCAGCAAAAAAAATCATCGATTTCCCACGACCTAGAGGTTCGCGAGACAAAGAGACGAGGCCGCGCAACGCATGGCAGATCTGGAACGCTCACGTCCTCGAAAATCCGTGTATGTGTGTGTGCAAACTTGGAACGCTGCCAACTGGCAGCCGATTTAACGTCGAGTACGCGCACGCTCGACTTTGCCAAAAAAAATGCACATACGCTCCAGAGGCTTTTCGGGGCTAGCGATGCATGAGGTTTTTGCTGTGTCTTTCATGTGAATACGTGGATGTATGTGCGTGAAAGAAACTACGAAATTGTTCTAATTAGCATACTTAATTTCACTAATTTCTACTTCTCATATTCACCTATGTGAAATAACGCTCTTAAAATTGAATTTGGACATTTGAAAATCGTATTAATATTTCGCTAAGATTACATGCTATCTCATAACGATAAATTTGTATCTCAAAAACGCGTAAATTCTATTTAAATTTCAACAACTGATTGTTATATTGTAATAAAAACTAATAAAAACTTCAAATTCGAACTTCTGAGACTGATGACAATACGTTCAATCGTGTAGTGCGCATTCGTTTTACGTTTCCAAAATAAATACACATCTACGAGATTTACCGACAATCATTCGTTCACAATGAAGCTCCCACTCCTTGATCATTGCTGTGTGCCCTTTACAAGCGATTTCGATTAACGGACAGTCAATAAGGTCGTCGAAACTTTCCAATTTTACTCTCTGTTTTTCCGCGCTGAGAAGAATTGTATAAGTCACCTGCGCGGGATTTTGTTCGGCTTTTCTGTAAACATTCGGAGTTCATTAATGACGTATTGCCTTGAGCGAAACTGTTCTTTTGTCATTGTTTTGCAACAGCTATTAAACGCCCGACTGAACGAGTACAACTGTTAGCTGAGATTTTACAATCTGCACACTATTTTCTTTAATCCAGAAATAGCATGGAAAATCTAATCACATTATCAAAAACTTTATGTCAAAAGGATACGGGAATGCTAGCGAGTACTTCTTTTTTAAATTAATCGAGAGAACTTTATTGTTCTCGTATTTTAGGCACTGATGGTGAAGTTTTGACTTTTTTAAGTTTATAAAACAATGTTATCATTGCATTTGTAATTCACTAGGCGGCAGCATCACATTCGAACGGTATAGTCGACAGTTTTTATAACCTTTATTCTATCTAGATGATCCGAATGTATTACGAAGTATTTTTGTCACAAATGTAAATATATTTGAAAGTCTAGAAACGTTAGCTTTAAATGTCGATATTGAATCTTCGTTCATCGCAATACACTGTAGACATGTAAAATATACATTTGACTCTGTCAGTTCCTACTGCAAAAGCAAAAGATGGCTTGAGAACCCCGATACTTATATATTACTTATCATCTACTTTTATTTTTGGAATGCACAGAAATTAAAGATAGTTCTAAAATTGAATCAATCGATTCTTCTCCCTGTTTTGTCGCCACCAAATTTATCGCGGCTCAAATCTGAATGAATGTGTACTTCATAATCATCAAAGCTAATGTTTTATACTCACCGACAATATCACGAATTAAGAATCATCCAACTGGATTTTTCTTTATCGTTATTCTCATATATCATAGTTTTATTTTAGTTGAAGCCGTGCTCGATCGGTAGTCGACTACATGCATTTATTCTAGCCAGCATTGCCTCCACCGATTCAACTAAGATCATCTAACTAGAGCCTTAATTTGTCGCGAATTCACATTAAAGCTCTTCTCCTCCATAGCTCCAGTTAACCAAACGCCAAACTTATAATAGCCGCTACACGCACGCTTTATATTGTGCACCTGTGTTGAAGGGGCGAAGCGTCGAAGATAGAACGGCTGCGATGAGAGAGAGCCCCGCTACCTTTCGATATGGCCAAGAGCTTATCTCTCCTCTCTCACTCTCTCTTACTCGTGCGCCCATTCACTAGGCCATTGCGATTATAGTCCATGAAATTTTGATGATTGCACGCTCTGTGAATACTCATCGAGTGTACGTGTTCGGTATTACTGCGGCGAATTGCGTGGACACAGACTAACAGAGAGAATAGATGAATTTTAAGTACGAGCTTCGTTTCATCATTATTTCAATTTTTTTAATTTTTCTTTGTGAATAGTTGTTTTTTTACAAGATGAATATCTATTTTTCATTTTTGTTTATTTGCGTTGCCTAATAACGTTAAAATACGATATAATCAAAAAGAAATTAAGTTGGCATCAATCAACTGGTGCACTTCACACTAGTAATAATATTCTTTACTAAAATTGACAAAGCGAATAGCGAAATTTACGAGATAAATGTCATTGCAACTCCGTAATCTCGGAAATATAGAAGGAAAAATTGAATGAAAATTAAAAAAGTAGAATGCGTAAACTTCTGTCTCTACTCACTTACACAATTACCCGCGAGAGCACTGTGAGAGTCAGAGGAACGAAGAATTAACTAAGAAAATTGTTCTCGTCAGCAGGCAGGCAGGCAGGCATGCAGGCAAGCAGACAGAGAACTCGCAGCAACTTTTTTTCAACAAAGTTCGACGTCACCTTGCGCTAGAAAGGGAAAGAAAGAAAGGGAGGAGGGTGGAAATCTCAGAGTGCATTTCCTCGGCATTCTTTTCGCAACGCATAACAATGCTGTGTTACTTCCTTTTTGGACAACGGCTCTGACTATTATTATCGTGCCAACGAAGTTTCCTAAGTGAGTTTCTGTGTAAACGCTACGTTTACGACAATTATTACGGTACTTTTCTTTCGTGTCACGCTAATAAATGAAAGCTGCAAAAAGTTTCGCGAAGAAACAATTAATGCAGTTGAACTTTTGGGTTCGGCAGAGCGTTGTTGTTCATTCTTACGCCTTCTTTCCTGCTTTTTCATCATCTCGACAACAGTATCTTTTCCCTGGCGAGTATTCTTATTCAACGACACTGCGTTTTCATCAGTAGCAGCAACGGTGTTTCCGGGTCGACTCTTCGTCTTTATTGTTTCGGAAACTTGCTGGTGTTGTTATTTGCCGTTGTCATCGCGTCTTCGACTCCTTTCGCATTGTCAGCTACTTTGTTTTTTATTACTCGATTTAGCTGTAATTAAAGTTCGCGTAGATTACTCAGTAAGTCTTGCATTTTCTTTGTTTTATCGGTCATTCTTCAATACATAATTATAGTCGTTATAAAAAATATTAATTAATTCAATTCTTATGCTCTTATAAATCTCAAGCTCCAAAAATGGACGACGTCGCTAACATCATTCAAAACTATTGCGACAAATTTTATTTATCGTCGAAATAAAGTGTGCGTCTTTTCTGTAAACATTAAGAATGAAAATACATATTATCTCAACATCGTTCAATTTTGTCATGATGAAAGTTAATTATAATAAACATCAACGAAGAAAAACCGAATTTTATTTAGTAAAATACCGTAGTCAAATTGGAAAACCAGACATATACAGTAAATTTTCGGAAAATATCCAATTCGACTGGGACACTGAATAACAAAGGAAAATAGTGAAACCAGAATAAGAAAAAAAAACTCTCTTCAGTCCAGTAGCTGCGTTGCATCATCTATACACTTTGCAAAAGAAAAATAGCGAGGTAGATAAAAGGAGCCAGAGGCTAAAAGCTCCGCTGTGTACGACGACCGCACAGTCTCGCGCGCTGCGTTGGTCGGTCGGTTTTCCTCCGCATTGGAAAATTGGACGCATTATTGCCGTTTGATTGAAAATGTTTTGTGCTCCCGCCGAGCCTTTGTCCTTCTCTTTCTCTTTTTTTCATCTCATCTCTCTCTCTCTCTCTCTCTCTCTCTCTCTCTCTCTCTCTCTCTCTCTCTCTCTCTCTCTCTCTCTCTCTCTCTCTCTCTCTCTCTCTCTCTGCTCGCTATCTCTGTCTTCTCGGCATGGTGGGCTTGCACTCGATGAATGGTTGACTAATTTTTGTTGTCGTTATTTTTCATTTGCTCCATAGTGCGACCTTCCAGCTATAACTCTTTATGGTTATTTTCTTATTTTTAGATTATCCTAAAATTTCATTAAGAAATTTAGTTTTAATTAGCATGAAAGTAATTACAAATTAAGTTGCACGTGTTATTGCCTATGCCGTAATTCTCTAATCTTATAATAAGATTATGATAACGAAAAACAAAATTCTGTAAACTATCTACATTTTAATGAGTTAAATATAGAGCACGTTAACGGGATTGTGCTAATTTAACAATGGATTACTTAAACGGATTAACGTTTAATCTAGTCCCGTCTGACAAACGTCAGGATATAAAGGATACGAAGTCAATTCACTTCATCAGTAAATATTTCCAAATTTGAGCCTTAGCATCAGTCTTCTGACCTAGATTATTTGTGAACTTTGGCGATCAATTGACTACAGTTTTGTCAAAGTAAGTTTTTCGTACATTCAATCATTGTGCTAAAAATTTGTAAGCGTCGAAAGTTAGTAAAAAATGACGTTATTGGTGAAAATCTCGAGATTTTATTTAAACTGACTAACTTTATATTGAGAGGTACAATCTTCGTTAAAGTAACCTCATTTGCATGTGAATAAAATAAAGGAACAAAAAAAAAGCGAAGAAACTATTGTCTGAGTCTTTTATAGTGGTTGGTAACCAAGGTAACAACGAATTTGGTAACAAAGGAAAATCAGTCAAATTGAAATTCGCTTGTTAAGCAATGAGCTTGTCTTTTTTTTAACGATCGCTACAAATAGATTGAAATAAATATTATTTAGTTTCATAACATTCTTCTTATCTAGAAAATTTCAATTTTGTATTTATATTCTCCTGATTCTCCTACTCTCTTATCTTGAAAAATGATGAGTCGCCGACATCCAGCCCTGTGATTGATTGATGTTAAAAAAGAGTACAAAATTTTGGATTTTTGTATACTTAGAAAAATTTTTATTATATATCAAGAAGTGTGAGATTTATATTTCAGCAGTAAATTTAATTTATAAATAATTAACTTGAATAATAATTTGTAAGAATGGAAATATGCCATTAATAAATTATTTTGAGAACATAAGACGTTGTTTTGAAATTATCAGTGCAAATCGTTAATTTTATAACCACCTGTGATACTGAAATTAATATTGTCGTGTTAAAATTTGGCAGAAAGAGAAAAAAATGAATGGAATAGAATAAAGGAGAGTACACTTTCATATTAAAAAGTACGTGATTAACGGAAATTGATTAGTAGAATGTTAAACTCGTTAAATTTGAAGAATATTCATTATTGTTTCCATAAAGGCAACTAACAGCACATTATATTAAATGTATTACTATCATTCGAATATAAGATTGGAGCCATGATCACTACTATTGAGTATGTAAAGTTTAGTATTGTATAAAAATGTAAAGCTTTATCGATCGTAGGTTGAATTAATTTTTTGGATAATTTTTCCGATATATCCTAAAATGAGTAAAAGTTCATCGGTTTCTGTGAAAATATAGGTACAAATTCTATTTTTATTCATCAATGAATATTGATAGATGTAGTCTATTTTAAACAGCATGATGTATTTGTGTTCATTACAATTCCTATGTTTTCATTTAAAAGGTGCAAATAATGTTAATAAATAACAGAAAAAAACATCAAAAAAATGAGCCCATGAAGCGCGCTAAATAACACTAGTACACATTAATACAGAATATATTAATCAGTAAAAAGACATAATGCATAAGTTAATATAAGTATATGTAACATTTCTTTCATTAAAATTACTAATTATTATCAATTCAAATAAAATACTCAAATTTCATAGCAATTAAATTAATTATATCAGTACTACCAGCCAAACCGTCCACAATCAAGTCTCTATACTTGAATTACCTTGTGGTCTCATCTTTTATCGATTATTCGTATCATTATAGATAGAATTCTACGCCACAAAGGTAAACCTTTCATGTCGCAACCTCATCGCAGTTTCATTATAACTGTATGATATTATTGTTAATAATATTTTCATTAACTTATTACTTGGCCATGTAACCGTACCATTTTCAGTGCGTAATATGACTATTCTAATTCTTCCATCGGGAACTCAAAATACATGTGACTACACCCTTTATACAGCAATTCAACTTTTGGAAATTCACGACAATTTGGAAGCGAGTGATTTTTTGATTAGCAACGGAAGGAATAAAAGTTTGACTTTAATTTTTTTGCTTGTGGTTGATTGTTTGTATTATTATCGTTCGTTTCTAAAATCAGAACATCCTTCGGACGCTCGCGAGCATCTTTTGGAATATCTTGATTTTGTAAGTCAGATATTTTTATTGGAATCAATCAAGCGTTAATTCTTAAGTTCGCTTCTCAGAATATGAATTGCGTTAGTTTTTTTAAATTAGTTTTTGCTTTTGCTCGCTGAAGAACTACATTTTGTATAAAAAGCAAGAATTGAATGAAAAATTTTACCATTTAAATGATCTATTAAATTAGAATTATGTAAATTGCCAAAACTATGATCCACAATTTTTATGGCAGAAAAAGTATTTTTCAAATTTGTCGCAATTTATACTATTCGAGACTCATCCTCGATCAAGTTTGGAGTATTATTTCCGAAGATAATTTTAATGATAATTAAGAATTACCGAATCTCATTTCCAGAGTTTGTATAAAATATTTTTAATTCTGATATAACAAAAATAACGATTTTTTAGGCTGTCATCGTAGGCTTTGTCTTTTAATACTTAAAAAAAATGCAACAGATTTTTTTTGTCAGAAAAGTTTCATGTTATGGCTAACATTTTAAAAGAATTTTTAAATCTGAAACATTTAAATAGATCTTTGAATGTTGACAATGATTTAGCTGTTGATATTTTGCTAAAAAAGGGTGAACTTTCCGTGATTGTCAATGAGTTACAAGAAAGGATAGAATTTTGAGTGGGTCAAATTTAGCCTAATTTTATCCTGAAGTACTGTACTGTAAACGTCGTTAAAATAGTCGAATTAATCTTTTTATTCCTCTAGATGTCCTCATCCGACAATTCATCGCACAGTGACGTATTAAGTTATGATGATTTGGGAGCTGTGAGAGCAACCGCAATAAGATGGGGGCATGAGTGGCACTGTGTACGAGCTGCAGCAACAACAGCGACGTGGCCCGGACCAAGAATCAGAGCGAATGTATCAACAGTGTCAACAACAGCACATGTAGGAGAGACGATGCGACCCCGAGCGGCATCTGAAGTAATCGTGACAAAAGCATTATCAGCAGCAAGTCTAGAAACAACGATGCAACCTCGAACAGGCGCAGGAGCAGCCACGGCAACAGCGTCATCAGCAGTATGTCTAGCATCGACGTCGCGACCCTCAGAAGTGGCCGAAGCAACCGTGCCAACACCGTCATCAGCATCGACGATGCATCCCACAGCCGGAGGCGGAGCAGCCACGGCAACAGCGTCGTCAGCAGTAGGTCTAACATCGCCTACGCGACCCTCAGCAGTAGTCAAATCATTCGTGTTATCACCGTCAACAACAGAACGCTTACAACGACGACGACGTAACATCCTCGACAGCAATACGTCGAGCAACGATGTCAAAAGTGTAATAATCATCGGGGCTCCGATAATACGGCCCTCAGCAAGAACCGGACCAGCCGCGGCAACAGATTCATCAGCAGCATCTTTACGACAACGAGACAATAGTGACGCCAGCGGTCCGTTGAGCAATGATGACACTGCACTGAACAGGTCCCGGAACGACCATGTCAAAAGCGTCATCACGATCACGTCTCCGACAATGCTGCCCTCAGTAAGAACTAGTGCAGCCGCGACAACAGAGTCATCAACAGTACGTCTAGCATCGGCGACGCGACCCTCAGCAGTAGCCGGAGTAACCGTGCCATCACCATCATCATCAGCACGTTTAGGACGACGAGGTAATAGTGTCGCCAGCGATACGTCGAGCAACGATAACACAGCTCCGACCTGGATCTGGAGCGACAATGACAAAAGCGTCTTCGCCATCACGTCTCCGAAAATACGGCCCTCAGCAAGAGCCGGACCAGCCGCGGCAACAGAGTTATCAGCGGCATCTTTACGACAACGAGACAATAGTGACGCCAGCGGTCCGTTGAGCAACGATGACACTGCACTGAACAGGATCCGGAACGACCATGTCAAAAGCGACATCACGATCACGTCTCCGACAATGCTGCCCTCAGTAAGAACTAGTGCAGCTGCGACAACAGAGTCATCAGCAGTACGTCTAGCATCGACGACGCGACTCTCAGCAGGAACCGGAGCAACGATCTCATCACCATCATCAGCAGCACGTTTAGGACGACGAGGCAATAGTGTCGCCAGCGATACGTCGAGCAACGATAACACAGCTCCGACCTGGATCTGGAGCGACAATGACAAAAGCGTCTTCGCCATCGCGTCTCCGACAATACGTCCCTCAACAAGAAAAGAAGCAGCCACGGCAACAGAGTCATCAACAGTACGTCTAGCATCGACGATGCGACCCTCAGCAGGAGCCGGAGTAACCGTGCCATCATCATCATCAGCAGCATGTTTAGGTCAACGAGGCAATAGCGTCGCTAGCGATATATCAAGCAACGATGATGCTGTCCCGACCAGGATCCGGAGTGACCGTGTCAACAGCGTTATCAGCATTACGTCTCCAACAATACGTCCCTCAGCAGTGGCCAGAACAGCGACGATAACAATGCCATCAGTAGCACGTCTGGCATCGACGACGCGACCCTCAGTAGCCGGGGCAACCTCGGCAACAGCGGTATCAGCAGTGCGTGTAGCATCGACAATGCGGCCCTCAGCAATAGCCAGAGCAGCCGCAGCAACAACGCCATCAGCAGTACTTCTACCACCGACAATGCGGCCCTCAGCAGAAAATAGAACAGCCGCGGGAATAGCGATATCAGCAGCACGTCAGGCATCGACGGCGCGACTCTCACTGGTAACCGGAGCGACTGCGTTAACAACTTTATCAGCAACACGTCTACGACGACGAGGCAACAGCGTTGCTAGCGATACTTCGAGTAACGATGACGTAGCCCCGAATAAGATTAGGAGCAACCGCCTTAATAGCGTCATCAGCATCACGTCGCCGATGACGCGGACCTCAACAGATGCCGAAGTAGCCACACCACCAGTGCCATCAGCAGCATTTCTAGCAGCGACAACGCGGCTCCCAGCAGTAGCAGGAGCAGCCGCGGTAACGTCATCAGCAGCACGTCTAGCATCGATAACGCGTTCATCAGCAGAAGCCGGAGCAGCAGCGCCAACAACGTCATCAGCAGCACGTCTATCACTGACAAAACGGCCCTCTGCAGTAGCCGTAGCAGCCAGGGCAACAGCATCATCAACAGGACGTGTAGCACTGACGACGCGGTCCTCAGTAGGAGCCGGAGCAGCAGCGGCGACAACGTCATCAGCAGCACGTTTAGCACCTACGACGCGATCCTCAGCAGCAGCAGGAGCAACTACGACAACAGCATCGCCAACAGGAGGTCGAGCAAGGACGAGACTGTCCCTTGTAGGCGCCGAAGCAGCCGCAGCAACATCGTCGCTAGCCATACGTCAATCAGCGACAACGCTGCTCCTTGTGGGGGCTGAAGCAGTAGCGTCAAGAATGATGTCAGTGGAGCCTTCAGCAACGACAACACGGCCCCAAGCAGGAGATGGAATAGCTGCTCTAACATCGTCGCCAGCGATTCATCGAGCAGCGACGACCATGATACTAGTAGGAGCTGGAGTAGTCGCGTCAACAGTGTTGTCAGATACAACTTCTTATTACAGCCCTTCTGATGATATTTCTCAGCCGTGACTGTACGATCTACATCTCCATGAATAATGATATTTCGGTCTCGGGCATCAGCAGGAATGGCTATGACAACTGCATTGTTGGCGACTCAACGTGGACCGCTACGTCGCCTGTAAATGGGAGCAGCGGTTGCGTTGGCGACATGGTTGTCCTCAGTCGTATGAATACGATCACCACGAATAGGGCGTTGGATAGCCATGGCTTTATTTTCATCTTCACCTAGTTCCATCATCCGTCTTGCTTGTCCAATTTTTCGATTCTGACATCGTGGAAACTTACTTTCACACTTTGGCTTCTTGTTTGAATCATTTTCGTCGCCAAATATTTCATAATCTTCTTTCCTTGAAATTTACTTTTTTATAAGTTTCGGTAGGAAATTTAAATATCAAAAGTTTGTAAAAAGCGATCTTAGGATGAAAAATTTAGGAGGAATAACTCTACTGTGTAAATAAATATTACAACGTTATTTCCTTAGACGAATACATCTGTTATATAAGTTATCAATAGCCGATTTAATTTCCATATCTACAACTACAGATAGATTTGAATTTTCATATGAAATAAGTGTATTTTCTGTAGCATTTAAACGGGCGTGATCGCCTTAGTTTTTCCGATTCCAAAAGGAGCCTATCAATTTCGAGAAAAATAATCTGTGAACAATTCGATTCTCTATAAGCATCTCGGAAAACGTGCTAAAAAAGCTGGAGAGAAAAGTAATGATTCAATGGAGCTAATCGAAACACGACTAAAAAGTTACTTCCTCAATGGAGTAACTGAGCTAACACCTTTTATCTAGCGCCTCTGTCGATAGCAACAAGAGTTAGGGAGGGAGAGAGAGAGAGGGGAAGAGAGAGAGAGAGAGAGAGAGAGAGAGAGAGAGAAGCATTGACCTGTACGCGTCGAACAAATTAAACGTTCGCTCTCAATAAGAAGTGAAAAACTTCAAGTTCTTTGCGCAGCAACGGCGGTGACGCTTTCTTTTGTCACGGTGACAATGTTCAAGCTGTTTTCCTTCCCAAATGACTTCTCCTCGTTCGAGCCAAGATCCAATTACGATCGAGAGACCTTCGCGGCGCTTGGTGATAATTAACATTGCTAGTGAGTGGCTTTCGAAGCCGAGTTCGATCTCTCTTGGAAAGGATTGGGATAAGGAGGGTTGGAGTGCAAAGTTCAATGATTTAACAATGATCTTTGAAATTTGAATTTCTCGACTATCTTCGTGAAATTTCGGCCTCTTTATTAATTTGATCTTTTAGCCATTTTGAATAATCATCTAACTAGAACTTAAAATAATTCTTCCATTATCTCAATGCATCTTCAAATTGATCGATCAAAGAATTCAATGGAATCTCTCATTCTTTCTCACTCTTTCTCGCTCTCTCTCTCTCTCTCTCTCTCTCTCTCAGCGTAATTGGCATATCAGTTGTAATCGAATTAGATATTGGACGCTGTCGTAGACATTATATCTAAAGGACCTGCGGAAATTGCTATCGATGCACGACAATGCGAGTGAGAGAGAGAGAGAGAGAGAGAGAGAGAGAGAGAGAGAGAGACAGACTAAGAAAGAAATTACATTGCGAGAGAGAGAACAGTGGGCACTTGAATGCTTGTATGTATTTCTAAGGCGCTGCGCGTCGTAATTAAATGGAGCGAAAACTTTATTCTGATTCAATTTTCGTCTGCCTTCTATTTCAGCTGAGTTCTTTTATTCTCATGCAGTTTTATCGATTTTTCTCGCTTATAGAGACTATAAGCTTAAACATTAGGATTAGAAAACTTTTTCGGGCAGATATTATTCTAACGATAACACAAATGCGAAATAGATCCGCATAAATCAATACATGCACCATCGTAACAACCGCACAACCATATGAACACAACAATTAAAGTAAGATCTCACTTTCACATACACCCTTTCCATGCAAGTAGGCATTATGCATGTAGCTATTGGTCGCGTGCGCGAAACGAGCGCTTGTTGCCACTATCTAGTAATTAGGCCGTGCCCCCAACCCGCTCGTGGTTCAATGCAAGGCGCAATTTCGGACAAGTAGAGAGAGAGAGAGAGAATCACCCAATGGCTCGATACGTTTGCCGAGCTTAGGCTCAAGAACATGAAAAGGAGAGGAAGAGAATAGGATTCTAGCGAAATTGCCTTATCAAGAACATAGCACATTAACGCGTCTGTATGTTTTTTAGTTATTTTATTATTTCACTTTATTCGACTTGATCTACAATTTTTTGGAAATCGCTAATCTCTCTTAAATAGTAGACATTTTAGACGAACATGAGAAACACTTCGCGCCATTTTATAAATAAATTTTTTATCTGTTTCACAAATCGCGTAATATGTATGTATACAATTCACATTATTATTTTATATAATGAACAATAAGCCTGAGCAAATAGTCTGCGAAACGATATGACTGTGAGAGAAGAAAAATATTGAGCTTTTTTGGCCGTCACGCGCTAAAGCACAAAGAGAAGATCAGATCCGTAGGGTGTGAGCAGGAGCTTTTGTAGTCCGAGGTGATGAAGCTCTTCAGGAAACTTTCAAAAACATTAAGGGTACTACTTTATACTTGCTCGTAGAATGCGTCTTTCTTCCATCGGACCTCCAGGCTGTTTAACACACTTTTCAATTGTGTGCTAAATTGGACCAATGATGCATTTACCGAGTGTATTATTCAAACATGTTTTGTTATTATTTTGACATTGAAAAACAAAAATATGCGATGAAATCAAAGAACTCGTGCGAGTGAGTGTGTGAGTCTAAATGATTATTGAAATCTATGTAACAGCAGCTTGGTGCAGCCGACGCGAGGAAAAAAAGAAGCAGGTTAATTGGCTTATTCTTACGCTATAGTGGCTTGCGAGAGATTTGACTAACATAAGAACCGAAAGCCACGGCCAACGCGCAGTTTTGTTGACTCGATGCCATGTGCATATGCGACTTAGCTTTAGCGTTGTGTAGTCTGAACATCTTGCGGGATTTAGTTGTCCTTAAAACTAACGAAAATAGCTTTTTTATTCGGTTAATGATATATTATATACAATCAAATTTCATAATA
Organism: Phymastichus coffea; assembly: GCF_024137745.1. Classification (NCBI taxonomy): domain Eukaryota; kingdom Metazoa; phylum Arthropoda; class Insecta; order Hymenoptera; family Eulophidae; genus Phymastichus; species Phymastichus coffea. The sequence goes on along the minus strand of NW_026707018.1, from coordinate 2,199 downwards.
GCCTCTCATTTCCACTCTTTTATCTCACGCACTTTATCTAAATAAAAAAAAAATAAAGTCGGTTAATCGTCGGTAATTAGAAACTTCGCCTCGAGGCGCGCGCGGGTATTAAATTCTGTTTCATAATAAGCAGGTCAACCTATAAACGAGGCTATAAAAATATTTCATTCAGTATGAAAGCTCTTATAAGTATTGGTTTTCGCTTTCGTATATATTTGATTATTTAGTGGTACAATGTAGAAATAGAAGTTTGAAAATTTCATAAAATGTTCAACTGAATTGCAATAAATAAAATAGTAATTAACTATTTGACTACGGTAATTTAATTACAAAGCCCTATTAATTTAAGCATTAGCGAAATCCAAAATCCATGATCACCAGAAAAAAACCGCTCTTTATAAGGATACGCGATCAATCCCAAGACAAAAATAAACAAACTCCCATATATATCGTACACGCAAACGAGCTGTTTTTCCCTTACGGCGTGTAGCGGCGTTTTGCTTGTTAAGACGCACGTATGTATCTATAAGGTTCAGAGCGCACGCATTGGATACATCTGCGTTGTAGATGCTGCGTCTGTATATAGCCACTGTGACGGACAGCTGCGGATTCGAAACTCACAGTGGTGGCGCAGGCTGGCACCGCCGGAGCTTTATCCACGTCGAACCAACTCGTGCACGATTCCCAAACAACGCAACGTAGCTCATGATTAAAAGCGTTTGTTTCCCTCAGACAGATACGAAGTGTTACGCCGAGCTCCTTTGTTTTTTAGATTCAGCATTGTTTCATTGGATGTGTATGGTTGAGAAAATTGGTTCATACGAATTGAAGCGATGTTTACACATTTATTCAGCTATGAAAATGATAATAAATTTTATTTCTTAAAGATTGACTCCATCGCGTAACTGAAAATCACTCAGTTCCCACCTACCAAGCCATCAACTCTCTACAAACGAAACAAAAAGAAAGAAAAAAAAAAGTAAACGTTTGTAGCTAGAGTGCAAATGAAAGAGAAAAAACCAACAACAGAAAGCACGAAACGAAAAGCGTGTGGCATCGTGTGGAAAATGGCTACAGAAAACGAAACGCAGGTATAGAAAAAGGGAAGAAGAAGATGGCGATAAACGAAGAAAATTTCTCTCTCACACTTGAACGGCAACAGAATTTATTGCATCGGAACTTGGTGCACATGACAGGAACTCGATAAAGTATATAAATCCGAGAACCCACCCTTTCCTCCTCTACGCGTAATAAACAGGCTTGAGTTACGCGAATTCATACTAGAGCGTTTAGATAAACACGTACTTATTACGCAATAAATTTGTGCATGCATGCAAGACGGTCATGCGGAGTTTGATGATGAGAGATGCTGCTGCTCTGACACAGAATAGCTGCAAGACGGCTATTGAGAAAACAGTGCTTTTGTTCATGATCAATGTGTACAGAACCTGCAAAATATTGCAACATAAATTATTTTCAGTGGGCTATTAAGCTAACGGAATTTTCATTGCTTGATTGTTGACTAATAATATTGTTGATTATATAATTGCTAAGTGTTAGATGGTCCTAATATGAATTTTTGTCTCCATAATCAAACTATTGATATTCGTCCTCAAAAAGTAGTTCGAACACGAAGGTTTAATTTTTTATACTTTTTCAGCAAAAATATCGTTCATCAAAAATCAATTGCAAGTTTTAGTAAAATCCAAATCTCAACGTAAAGTAAATGCATGTTTGTGAAACGACATGGACAAAAGGCATCAATCACGAGGCTCAGTAGAGGCTCGACGCAAACTTCCTCCTCTCACGTGGTGCGTAATTGATGGTTCTCTGCTAGTATAGAGCTATACGGCTTGTTATCGTTGCGAGACATGCGTGCAATCAAGTACTGTCTATAGAAAAGCGCAAGAATCAAAACGGTTTTTAGCATTAATAACATAATATTCTATAATACATACAATCGCAATGGTTTGTGTGCAGGTCAGTCACAATCCAGCGAGCCTCCTATTTATTTGACTGATCGCTAAAATGGCTTGTGAAATGCCTTCTGATTCTTGATGCACCGACTCTCCTCATTCATCTAGTAGGTACGTCGTTCATCAAACACATTCGATTTAGAACAATCAAATGTGCTAACCGGATTTAATATATATATATATAATAAAATTAATTTTCATGCAGACAAATATCTCTTTCTAA